>NW_013667513.1:79508-140676 GCF_000517525.1 Limulus polyphemus
ACTGAAATACAACTTAGTTACTGAGTTTGATAAATTATAATGGAAGTCTGTGGTATTGATGTAGTAATTTATTATTTTTTGGGTTATTCAACTGTGTGTATATAAAATTTTAAAAATTATTTCATTAATCAAGAATTTTTTCCAGGAGCAAGATAGAATGCAAGAAGAAATTGGATTGATTCAAATAAAAAAGGACAGAGAAAAGCAGTTTTTATTGTCTTCTTTATCACAATGTAAGTTTAATACTGAAAGTTTTGCACTGTCCAGAAACCTAGTGTTTTGTTAACACACTAGATGTTTTTAACTCCACTTGTATGTTAAGATGATGCAGAAATAATAAAAATCCATAATCTTGATCTATTCAACAAGCATAACTTTTCTTTGTATGTAAAGTTCTGTTAAAGATGTTAGTTTTAAATATGTGGTTTCGTGAGAGACAGTACGGTATAAAAATTAGGTCATCATATATCTATGTTATTATCAATCATGTTGAATACAAAGTCTGTATGAAAGGCTATTAAATGGGGGAAAATCTGTTGAAACATTGGCAATAATATGCTGTACTTAACAATGAAAAATCTGTTGAAACATTGGCAATAATATGCTGTACTTAACAGTTATTTGTTGTGTTTTTGTTTTTTACTTTTTTAAAGATGTTTGCAGCTTTGAAATTTGTCCAGAACTTAAAGTTTCCAATAAAGGACAGTCCTCTCTGCCTCAATTTTCTTTTAAACAAGAATTTAAATATCTACTCTGTGTTGAAATCTGAAGTAAAATTTGTCTTGTCTGTACAATATTTCAGCCAAAGATTTAAAGGGAACATGAATTTTTTCTTTCTTTTTTCGTATTTCAATAAGTTTAACTTTGTCTGTGAAAGTGGATTAGAATTATTTATTGTCAATAAATTACAGAAATTAAATGAAAGTTTTTGAAATTATAAAAATTTCATGCTGATAATCAAGTCATAGTCTCAAAGATATGCAAGAGACACAGTATAATAATTAAACAATGTTTTGTTCAGAAAAGAAATACTTAACCCTGGAATTACTGATTTGCTTTTATACCATTCACTACAAGGGAGTACATATAATGCTTCAATTTGAGTAACTATGTTTTTGCCTGTTTAATGCTTGGGTTTAAAGGACAGAACAAAAACATCACTCATTTTCTACATAAAATACAGATGAAACCCCAGCAGTAATTAATGGGATTAGTTGCAATACTGATGATATTTTTTGGTTTAGATTTTATGTGACTTGTGTTTATATAAGAGACCCTGTAACCAACAAAGTCATAGAATTGTTGCATATATAGTTTAGAAAAGTGTGTTTGAAAACCTAATGGAGCCTAAATGGTAATTCTAAAATTTAAATGTAATCATGATTGACCAAACCTGAGCAAGAGATATATATAAAGCATCAGAATTAAACGTGTTGAACTTGTAAAATAAAATGTTCAGTAATTTATGCATGAAAAGTATGATTTCTCGTATGTTTTTTGCAGTAATTGCAAATTTTATGTTCTTACCTCGCTTCTGTATAATAACTGTGAAGGATCAGATCTTAAATTTTAGTTTAATTTCATACAATTACATAATCTCAATTAAAAATAAGAGTATTCTTCATAAATTATAATTATTTTTCCTTGCTTTTTTATTATTTTACTGTTCTGTACACAGTGGAAGACCACTCAACCCAGTTGATAGAACAACTTCTAACTTTGAATGATAAAGTAAATAACAAAGATCTACTTTTAGAAGCTCTAGAGAAAGAAAAGTAAGTTAATTTTAAATATAATATTTTCTAGTTTAAAAAATTAGTATGTTAAGTTTCCAGAGTGTATTGTTATTATTAATCTAAAAATATTTACAATAATTTGAATAACTTTCTCAAAAATATGCATACTGTTATTATGTTCTCTTTCCTTTAGATGTTAAAAGTAACATAAGCATTATATAATTTATATAAATATATAAAAGTATACGTGTTTTTGTTATATTGTACTATATTTATATTAACCTTATGTACACAGGGTCTGTCAGTTAAAGTGAGCCCATCAATGTATATTATAATTCAGAATTTACTTTTTTGCATCTTACACTATATTTTATTTCCATAACTTCTAGAACCTCCTAAAAGGATATCTTGTTTTTTTGTTGATGTTTTTTCAGTAAAACTATATTTTTATCTGTTGTTTTCTCTACCTTAACACTAACTGTAGTGAGTCAGTAATGCAGAGTAAAATGAAAAGATGAAAAATATTAAATAAATCTAAATTACCTTTTTTATCTTTCTATACTGACTGCATATTGTAACAAACAATTATACACTATTTGTTTTTACAGCCAAGACTAATACCTTTCAAATCTCTAGTCATTTAGATTTATAGCTTTATTGTGTACTTAGAGTTTGGTAAAAGCAACTTATCTCTGTGGCAACTTTGTAAACAAAGGATAAAGTTACTAGCATGTACAATGAAATTAGTCATGTTGTGCTTGTGATGTGCATGTACTATCACGAGTATTTTTTTAGTTTGTTTTTCATTTAAACTTTCTTACATTTTGATTACTTTTATAACAATAAATAAATAAAGCAAGAAATTTAGAACTTGCATGTGTTTTTTTTTTACTTTTTTTACTCTCAAAATACTGACAAAAGTTAACCCTGTAGGTCTGTTGGTAGTAATTTGTATTTATTTCAAATATTCAGTTTAGAACACAAAATATTAACATGCTCAACAGATATAATGTCATTGTCCTATAACTTTTATAATTTAACTGGCTTTCTAACTAAACTGTACATGGGTTGATATAATTCCATTAGCTGGTCAATATGATATCAGCAATAGCAAAGAATGAAACAGTAAGCCAAATAATTCAGACATTGTCGTTAGAACTAGCTACCTTTATAGGTAATTTAGTAAATTGAAACCTTTTCTTTTTATTGATTATAAATAATCCAAGAGCAAATGTCATAAAAAATTATTGCCATTTTTTTATAAGACAGTATGTAATAGGAGTTTATGACATGTGGGTTTGACTTTCTCATTTATATCTCAATAAAGCAAGAAGATTGAAAGATGTAAATTTGTCTTAGCAACATCTATATTGCAAGTGTACTTTATGTTAAATTCAGAAGATCATAGGACAGAAAGAAAATCTAAAATAGGCAATTTGGAAGGAAGAAGTGTTACATGATACAGAAAAGTGAAGATTGAGAACATATTTAAGTCTTTCCTTTTGAGATTAAGAACTTAAAACTTATATTAAACATTAAATTATAAGCTATGTTTTGATGTCAGTAAAGTAATTTAACTACATTTTGAATATTACTCTGTAAAACGGCTGTGACAAGTGTGCACATTGACCCTCCCATCCACATAGGGCTAAATGAAACCAGTACTAACAAGCGCTATTCTCGTTATCTGTATTCCTTCAAGTATATTGATTCATGTTAGATCAGTCCAACTTCAAATTATGAGTTTACCTTTTAAAAGATTTTTGCAAAGTATTTTTGTTGTTGGTCAAAATTATAATGGTTGAGCTTTTATAGTCTGAATATTTTAAGTTTAGTAAATGATTCATCTAATTTGAAATTTTAAAGGTTTGTCTGCACTGTGTCTGTTTTTGTGTTATTTTTAGGCTAAGACAAATTTTTAAATGTATGTTAGTTAAAATAGCCATTTATAACACTCCTCTTAAGATCTTTGAAGTTATTTCTTTTGCAAAATTTTTTACTTTTAATAGGTAGATGTTTTATGTGTAACCCATTTCTCAGCCCTTTAAATAAGAACACTAAGTTAGTCTGTTTTCTATATTATTTGCACACCAAATTATGAGAGCAATATTTTACCCCTTTTCAAAATAGATTTACTCAACCTGAAGTTACAGAAATTAGAGTTGTTAAAACTTTAAGCTGTAGTTTCCTCTGTGTAATATGTAATTTTCTTTCTACTGTTTGTCCCATGGTGGCTCAGAAGTAAGCTTGAGTGTTTTGAGGTTTGACTCCCCACTATGGACACAGTACAGATAGCACATTGTATAACTTTAACAGAGAAAAAAAAAGGAAATAAATAATATTATATATATATTTAGTTTTGTGAGTTATTCACATTTCAAGCCCAAACCACTATTTTATTCTATGCTTTACAAACTTGTACTTTATGTTGGTAAGTTTCTCTGACTTGTACTTGTTTCGTTCAAAATGGTTTGAATTATAATTAAAAAACATTCTTTGTTTAAACAGTTGTAGTGCCTAATATTTTCTTTTACTTAGATAGGCCAAAACAAACATTTTAAAGTAATTTAGGGAAAACTTTTTAGAAGTTTTTAAATTGTACCTACCTTTTCTAGCACCAATTTAGCCAGACTTTAAATTTTAATGATAACACAGCTTGTTTCAGAGCAGTGTCTCCACTTTAACATTTAATGTATAAACATTGAATGTCAAAGTGATTTTGTGTTGATTTTACAAAAATTTTCCAATCTTAACTTATTTCTAAATATATTTTGAACAAGAAGTGTATCCTTTAGTAAACTGAGCTACTGTAATTATTATCTAAACTATCCTTTTTTTTTCATTGGGCTTATTTATAATTACATCAGCAAATAAATATGGTAGTAAATATGTCACAAAACTTAATTCACAATTTAGGATTTAATAAATTTTATTCACAGTTCATTTTCAAATCAAAAATGATCTAAATTTTTTAATCCATTATTTTTTTCAGGCAAGAGATAGAAGAGTTATTTACTGTGAAGAAAGAAGAACAAGAAAATCTTCACAAGAAACATATTCTTGGTACCTACTACACTTGCACAAATTACAGTTGTTGGGTTTAAATTTTGTGTTTGATTTTATGTAGTAGTGTTAACATTTTAAAGCTAACCTCAGAAAGGAACAATGTATTATGTAGATCTAACACACCTCCACCTATAAATAAGTATGCTTTTTAACCATTGTTACAGGTTGCACTTCATAGTATTCAAAATGGGCTATTTTGTCACCACTTTTCTGTTATATTTTTAAATTATCCAGATGAATCAGTATGTGAAAAAACAAGATAAATAATTCTACAGTACAAGCTAAATTGTTATATATAAAATGTTCCAGAATATGTTTTGTAATATCTCATATTGTATCTTGTTCCTTGGTGGTGTTTACTTTGATCTTATTTCAGTCATTATTGTTTATGGTCTGGTTCTTTCTTTATACATATTTACAGACTTGAAAGTGCTGTTTTATAATAATTTCCTTTCTATTGATATATACTTATCTGTTTTGGTACATTATCTAATGAAATTGAGACACTGTTCTTAACTGCTTTATTTGTTGTTTGCACTATAAATTACCTTATCCAGTGAAATTGAGACACTTGTATATAGTATGAAATATATGTATTTTCTGTGAAATGTGAACATAAAAAAAAAGAGAAGGGTTATACAATGACCAGGAATATGTAATGGTGAACTGAGAATATATACCTTAAAAGAGAGAAGAAAAACTTTTGCTGGTGTGTCATTTATACCAAATATCATCAACAGTACTATTATTTCAAACATCATGCACCTCAAGGGAGGTAATAAAAATTGTCCCAGTAATTGTAGGCCTATTAGTCTTATATCAGTTGTGGGAAAGGTTTTGGAAATAATTATAAAACATGTTTCCGAAACAGTCTTACCACCTTTCACTGAAAGCTACCTCGATCCTTGTTTGCCCCCAAAGTATTGTTTCTACCCCTTTCCTCCCTATGGGATCTCCGTCAGGCCAATTTCTATGTGAAACCATTGATGCGACTAGGTTACATTCTACCTTAACTTCCTTGGCCATGCATTTGTCTCCTCCTCCTGTTCCTCCCAGAATTCTCCTGTCTTGGTTTCCCGCCTCCTGCTTCCACACCCTGACCCTTACCTCCCTCCAGGCATTCCCATCCCTATCCTCGTTTTTACCACACCCATTCGACCAGAAGCCAACATTATCAGTGACATGATGGAGGTTTCCAGGCCAGTGAGGGACAAATTGGTCCACTTTTTGGCCATGTGGTGGCACTTCATGACAATTCTGGGATGTCTGCTGGTTCTATTGAATGGTTTTTGCCTGCAGTTCTTGTCCCCACCCTTTCCTCCTCCTCAGGATTGTTCCTCTCTCATTTGTCTTTCTGAAGCTGTTCAAGACCTCCTGCACAAAGGAGCTATTGAGCAAGAAGATGGGCAATTAGGGACCAATTATAGACCTGTCTCGATAGAATTCCTTTCTGAACCTCCCTTGCTTCACTATGGAGTCCTACCTCTCGCTTCACTGGGTGTTTATCCCGGGACTCTGGATGACCAAATTCGGCGTGACCGATGCTTATCTTCACATTCTGATTGCTCCAGAGTCATGTTGTTTTCTTCAGTTCATCCATAAAGTTCATGTGTTCCAGTTCAGGGCACTGTCGTTCGGTCTTTCTTCAGCTTCTTATGTGTTTTGTTGAGTGGTTTGCACATTTGCTTGTCACCTCAATCATTGGGTCTTCAAACTCACCATTACATGGAGGACTAGCTCCTGCTCGTCTCTTCCCATGCTTGGTCAGACAATCACACATGTTTACTTCTCCAGGAAGCAGCATGGGTGGGTTTTCTAATCAAGCTGGAGAAGTCTATTCTTATCCCACACAATACCTGGTTCACTTGGGGATTTTATTCAATTCACACTTCGGTTTTGCCCAGCCTTCTCCTCTTTGGCTCAGGGATATGGAGCAAACAGTAATGGAGGCCCTAACCTCTCATTCTCATGGTGCAAGAGGTTCTATCCCTTTTAGGGAAGCTCCCATTCCCATAAATTAAGCTCGCATGCATTCACTTCAGTGGAACTTCTCCCTCAATCTCTTAGACCATCCTGTTACCCTTTCTTCCGTAATTGGGGCTGACCTTCCTTGGTGGCTTGACAGGGACCAGACCATGGTGGGGGTTCCCATCCCTTCACCTTGTCTGGAGTTATATCTGTTCATGGATGCACCTTTGGTGGGTTAGGGGGCTTTTCTCAACTCACAAGAGATTTCTAGTCTATGGTTGGTCAAGGAGATTGCCCACAAGACCAGCATCCTTGAGCTCTTAGCAGTTTATCAGGCTTTAACCCATTCCCTTCCACTCCTGAGAGGATGGGTGGTTATGGTACAATTAAACAATTCCAATGTCATCAGTTATCTCGCCAAGCAAGGTGAAACCAAATCCAGATCTCTGTGTTTCCAGACTCTGTATCTTCTTTACTGGGCCCACGATCACCACATGATGGTCTTGGCTTGTCATGTTTCTGGTGTTGTGAATTTGGTTGCCAATTGCGTATCTCGTTCTAACCAGGTTCTCCCCACAGAGTAGTCTATTCATTCACAGGTCTTTCTGTGGGTGTGATCTCAACTTGGAATATCTCATATTGATGCCTTTTCCACTCACTAGAACACCAGACTTCCTTCCTTTTAGTCTCCTGTCCCACAGCCATTAGCTCTCAAAATAGATGCATTCAGTCAGGTTTGGAGGGAACTTCACATTTATGCTTACTCCTATCCAGAGTTTTATCCCTTGTCTAGTCCTGCTTGTTGCTCCATATTGGCCTGCTCAGCCATGGTTCTCTCTGCTTTAGCCTTGTGCAATATCCCCTGGACTTACCTCCGTCTTGGACGCTCCTCCATCAAACTCGATCAGACATTGTTCATCCTGATGTCACCAAACTCTGTCTTCACACTTGGCTTTTGTCAGGTCCATTGCCTCACCCCTGGACCTGACTCCTTGAGTCTCGTATTTTCTTTCCAAAACCATCCGGTCTTCATCCTTAACCGTTTACCAAAAGCATTTGTCTACCTTCCAATTTGATCTGTTTGACCAGGGTTTGTCCATTTCGATGGTATCTAGTTATTAGGCCACCCTGTTGAACACCTTCCATTTCTATCAGTTCTGTAAGGTTTTCTTCTCCCCTGTTATTTCCCTCTTTTTCCATTCCTTTTGTATTGTCTGTTATCCACATTTCTTTGTTTTAACAGATTGGGATCTTAATGTGGTCCTATATGCCACTTTTCGTTCTTCCTTTGAACCTCTTGTTACATGTTCCTTGTACCATCTTTCCCTTAAGACATATTTCCTCCTTCTCCGTGCTTGTAGTCATCGTCATTTGGATATTTATGCCATTCCTCTTATGTTATCATCTATTCTGACTGGTTCTTCCCCCCCAAGACCTATGTTGCCCGGGAATGTGGTTTGGTTTTATCACCATTTCCTTACCTTCAATTTTCCAACTGTACTTCTGCTGTGATCCGGATAGGCTTCATTATTTGATTCACTTCTTGAAGTGTTATGTGACTTGTACTGCCTCCTTTTGGAGTTAGCATTCCCAACTGTTTATTCCCTGGAACCCTTGTGTTTTCCGTGATCAGTCACCTGTTACTCTCACTGGTTGGGTTTGTCAACTTCTAAGGCTGACGTATCCAGACTTGTCCTTGGAAGGTTGCTGTCTCCACATCATTTCTTTTCATCAAATTCATCATATCACTATGCCATTGGCTGCTTGCCTTCACCATCCTTTGTTGCACATTATCTGCACAACTTGGCTGTTTCTTTCTCTTGAGGATATCATCTTCCTTCCATGACAATTCTACACCCATCCGTTCACCTTTGACTGTAATAAGTCTGTTCACTTCCTTTCTTTTAGCTTTTCTAATTGTAACATCTCTGTGGATCCCACCTTGCGGCAGGGGTTACCTGATCAGGCATGCTTTACCTCAAATCTGCACTAGTTTAAAGTGACTATAACACTCACTGTTGAGATGGGGTGTTTCTGTCAGACCACTGGCACTGTGTGTGTCTGTGTATATATATGTTCTAGATATCAATCAATTTCAATCTATGGTGGACCATCACTCATGGACTTCATGAGTAAAGCAGAAGGGGAATTTTGCCCATTCCTGTCGACTCTTTGCATATATTGGGGTTGGGCCTGCTATTCAAAATAGGAAATCATAGGAACAATTGCACAGTCTCTGGATACTCCACTGCATTGTTCCCCCTTTTTTCTTCTAGTGTATCATGGGAGTCTTTACCACTCCCAATTTCTAGTGGACCATGGAGGCTTCCTCCTGAGTGGGTTTCAATATTTACTTTCCAATACTCATGTTTATCCACTTAGTGAGAAGAGGGCTAAGCTGGTTAAACTACTTCTAGACGAACCACCTTGATCAATTATAAAAGGCACTAACCCTGGGTGTTTTTGCCCATGTGGACTTCACTTGACAAAATCACTTATTCATTTATACAAGGTGTTTTCCCTGGTTGTTTTTGCCTGGGTGGACCACACTAGACAAAATATCTTAATAAATTTTAAGGTGTTTTCCCCTGAATGTCTTTGCTCAGGGGGACTACTAGATAATATAACTTCATCAATGGGTCACTTTGTCAAAACCCAGCTTGAGTTTCCCCTTGATGTTTTTGCCCAGGTGGATCTCACTAGACAATATAACTTCATCAATCGATAAAAACGAAGAACCCCACTTGAATTCCCCATGAATGTTTTGCCCACGTGGACCTCACTTGACAGAATAACTTCATCAATTAACTGATTGTAAAAAAAAGCAGAAAAAAAGAGTTAACAGTCCTAAATGATAAACTTAAAATAATGGTGAGCTTAAAACCAAGCACATTGAAATGGAAAGGTAATAAGTTTATATGTTGACTACACTACACTTCATACAAATGTAATGGTTGAAACTGCAAAGAAAGATTATCACACTGGTGAGAGAATAAAGAAACCGAAGTGTGTTTTGTAATTAAAAACGTGGGAGCAGTAGGTCAGATGTGATACCGAGTTTAATTTCTTGCCTTAAAAAGGCAGTGAAATGGTATAAGAAATTATTTTGTTGTTGTATTGATATATTTTTATTCAGTTCACATGCTCTGTAACTGATGACTCAGACTGATCACCCACCATTACAGACCTTTCAATTACAACATGCAAACTCTAACAAGGAAGACTATTTAACCCACCAGCAAAAGAGAGGCCTATATGCCTTACAGAGGTATTTTCTATCCTTAGTTACACCAACAGCTTCAAAATGGTACCTATCCTACAAGCATTGCCACATTTGCAGCAACAGAGTCCAGATACATGTGCAGTGTGTTTGGTGTAGCATTTTGTATTGTTCCATATTTTGCTGATTATCACGAACTCCAAAGTTTTTAATAAAAATGATTAATATAATCATTTATGATGTGATAAGTCAACTTTTTGCTCTTATTAATCACAGCAACATCACACGTGGATGTAGCATAGCATCATCACACACGACACATTTATGTAGCAGTTGAAAGGTTAAAAGCAATTTTTTGGTTAGTTTTGCAGTTTTCACCATTTGTGAGAGAAAGTGAGTCCAGTATTAAATTCAAAGAGTGGACAAAATTTCTTTTATTTTATTTAATAAAATTAATTTAAAATGTATTTGTAACCATATTTTATTCTGAGTGTGGGCTGTATAGAAATAGAATAAGTTTGCACAATTTTTTTAAAAAGATACTTTTCTTACACAAATAATTACAGAATCAATGACAGATTTGTTAAGAAATGAGGAGCAACAGAGAGAAAGTCAAGCCAATAAGCAGAAAGTGATGAAGGATATGCAAGAAAGGTAGAAAATAAGATCTTTTTATAACTTTTTAATATTTCACATTATGGACTGAAAAACTCCCATAAATGCTTAAACACATATATATATTGTTAATATAATGAAATGGTAGAAATATTTTAGAATAACTTGTCTATTACAGAACTACTCTGTTTTTATCTGAATAAAACTTGGAGAAGTTTCCCTAATGTCATACATTTTAATCACAGAACATTCAAGAATGATATAGAACTGATATATTTGAAATTAACAAATGTGTTTGTGAAATTTCTGATTAATAAGTTAACTCTTTTATGCTGCTATGGGAATATTGTAACTGTGACAGTCAATCCGGCAATTATAGACTGAGGGCACTGCTGACTAGTTACTCTAGATATGGTCAGCAGTTACAAATATAGGGTTAGCTGTGTCTGGACTTAGTGGTTTCTATTGTAGTTGTTTACCGTATATGTCATATATAGGATGAAAATACTTAATACCAAACGAAATTATTTTTCACAAACCATTTTAGAAAATTAAAAATAAAACAATCTAATGAATATATGTGCTAAGTGTGTTTTAAATGTTATTTCTGACATTGAGAAACAATTCATAGATAAAACTGGTCAGACACAAAGAATTGAATGTTAGAGAAAATCATTGTAATAACATTTAGAGTATTCATTTTTATATTCTCTAATATATGAGAAATATTGATTTTGCATTCATTTTTCCCTTTTGTTTTTTGTTTGGAAAATATTTTTAAACTTGAAATTTTAAACAGGTAAATTGTTTCCGATATCATGTTTTGGTTTAAAAGAATATTATTCACAGTTAGTCGAAGATAATTTTTTTTAAATATCATCACTTTAACCATGTGTTTATTTAACCCTACATGCACAAGGTCAAACCTTTGGACTGATCCAGTATTGCAGAATTAATGTTTACTATAATTCAAAATTTATTAGATATATTTTCTGACTAGTCTGAGTGTAAGGTGATTTTCATGTTAAGTTTAAAAAAATTTTCATCTTATAGTTTTTTTTTTATTTCATTTGCATAACCTCTAGAACCTCCTAAATGAATATCAAAAGTTTTTCCAGTGAAACTGTATTTTTATTTTCTCTACCCTAACTCTAACTACAGTGAAATCATCTGTGGTGAAAGTTGAGAAATATGAAATTAAATCAAAAATACCTTTTTACCAAATTTTGCAAAGTGTAACACTTAAAATCATTTATCCTAAAAGCTTTAGGCTTCTTTACTTTTTACAGTTGCTTTTATTTGATTTTATTGTTTCACTACTATTTGAACCATATCTAATTACAACAAGTAGCAATAAATCACTCAATGAATGTGCATAGAGGGAACTAAACTTCAGGTTAAGTCAAATAGTGTCTAATTACACATGCTCCTCATACATTATTTATGGTGAAAAAATTTTTCAATGTTTTTCATTTGTGTCTTTTATCTAACTTACTGAGTTTTTAATTTTTACATTTTAGTTATTTGTGTTAAAAATTATTTATCAAAAAATACAAAAATTACATAATAAATATATTTTACACTGTAGGATTGAGGCCTTTTGATCTTGGAAGCTGGTCTTCATTAATCTTACATTTTTCTCACTAAGTTGGTTGTCTGAAAAACAATTTATGTTACTTTAAAATGTGCATTTTAAAACACAAACAAACTGATATAAAGATGTCATAATCATGTAGTTCACAAAAGAGCCTTTTTGTTGGCTATAAATATGTACCATTTACAAGTAAGCATGAGTAAATAAGTAATTTCTAAAGCATGAATAGTTGGGAAGAACTTCATGATGGGTTTAACAAATGTATTGGTATCTCAGAAAATAAAGAAGGTGGGAAGTTCTTATATTAAGTTCTGGCCTGTCGGTGTTTCTATTTGTTGGACATTCTGAAACCCATATAAGGGAAGAAATAAAATCTAAAATGGAGAATTAAGAGCAGAGAGATATGTCGCAAAGAAGTGAAGATTGAGAATTTACTTAAATATTTCCTTTTAAATTTAAAAATATAAACTATGTTATGATGCCAAGTTTCTTGACATAATTTGATAATAAAGTTAATTAATTAAATTCTGAATGTAACTTTGGAAAAAGTTGTGATATGCATACTTTGACCCCAATCTGTGCAGAAAGGATTAACTTTATTCAAAGCTGAAATATTAAGTTTGTGATTGGTTTCTTTAAGTGCTGGTCAATTTTTAGTAGTATACCATTTTCAGACTTATCTTAGGACAAAGTGAATCATTTCTGCATTCTACCTCCATACTTCTAAAGACGTTGTACTAACTAAAATTATATGTGTAAAAGAAAAAAAACAATCACAACTTGAATTTGCAAATTTTGTGTTCAGACAAGATTCACAAGTACAAGTGCTCATTAAATATTTATTGCAGAGCATAATAGTTCAAACTAGATAAAATCCATAATAAGACCAGTGAGAACATCAGATTTAAATAATATTAGCTTACACTATTAAAAACATAACATAATTTTTGAATAATATTGTAACTTACACTAGATAACAAAACTCGTACTATGATCAGCTGAGAACACAAGTTTTGAGTAATATCCCATGTCACACTAAATAACATAATCCATGTGATCAAGTGAGCACAGAAGTTTGAGTGATATCATTGCTTAAACTGAATAATAAGATTGATAGTATGACCAGTTGAGAACAGGAGTTTTAACCAATATCACAGCTTGCACTAGATAACAAAACCCATACTAGAACCAACTTAGAACATCAGTTTTTAATGATATTGGTTATTATCTCATCAATTAACTCTCTCAATATGGGCTCAGTCAATTTTACCAATCATGTGACTTTTTTGTACTCATATAAAGTCTTTATAGGTTTGATACTACCTACTTTTAATATAGGACATATAACTTCACAAAATTTGGCAGTTTTTCAGTAAACATTACAACTCTTTCAACATGCAAAAAATCATATTTTTTGTGTGAAGTATTTTAAGTAAACTAAGAAAAAGATTTGTCTGTGAATATATTGAACCGTGTCTATTATAAGTTGCAAATCACTTGGGGGAACATTGAGCTCACATTATGTTATTGAATTATGTTACCCACAAGCTGCTTGCATGCGTGCCTTGTAAAACATTTTTATTATATTATTATTATTTATTTTATCTAATCTAACCTAAAGAGATCCTTATTTTTCATTTAAGTTACTTTTATAATAATAAATAAAGAATAAACATGAAAAACAAGAAATAAAGTACTTACCTGGGTCGTCGTCTTTTTATTTCTGTTGATGATTGATGACACTTAACCATACTTTTTTATACTAATGGTAGTAATGCATTAAATAATTGTTATTTAATTAAATAATGCACCACAGAACATAGACTGATAACATGCAAAAAGTAGACAATTTCCCCTAACTCTCAGTATTTTTCTGCCTTTCTAACAATCCGACAAGAGCCATTACAAATTCAACCAAACTAGTCATTATCTTTCCTGTGGGAACAAAGCTTGTGCTAAAATTGACATTTCTGCATTCAGAAAACAACTTTTATACAATACCTTATTTGACACGTGAAAACCTTGTCTTTCTATTAATTATAGATAATATAGAATTAAACATAAGAGAGAACTATTAACAAATCCTGAAAGAAAGGATGTAATAGGTGGGTGTGGCAAGGGGAGTCTGATTTTCTATTTGATGGCTCTGTAACCAAACAAAAATGAAGGATATAAAAGTTATGGTTTGTCTGAGCAATGACAATTTATAGTGAGTAATTTACATTGAATTTCATAGTTATTGGAGGGGTGATGGCTAAAATGGAGAAGAGAAGATGCCTATAGAAAATGTGTCATGCTAGGGGAATTAAGGATTTTTTAAAATATTACCTTATAAAATTAAGAGCTTAAATTTTGTATGCTATTAAAATATGGATTATTAGCTAAACTTTCATGCTACACTAATTTGTATAACAGAAACAAAAAATAGATTAATAAAATTTTGAATGTAAGTCACTAAAACCTTGTGTCATGTGCAGTAAAGGATGCCCGTGGTGATAGGGTTAAATCAGTGATAGATATTGTCACAAAGTATTGTAAAGTTATAATGTTTCTGTGATTCTACTAGTTTTTTATATTTATTAAATCTTATAATTAATTTTGTTTTTGTAATTTCTCTATTTTATTATTTTGATATGCTTTAAATACTCATAAAATGGGTTGTTTGGATATTTTATAACTAGTGTGTATCCTAAATAATTTTTATTGTCAGCAATAATATCAAAGTCACCCAAAAGACAAATCATTACAATTTGAACTTTTATGAAATTTTAGCATTTACTTTACATTAGCCTACATTCAATAATATTTATGTATGTTAGAATTTCCTCTTTCTTTCAAGTATACTCAGCAAGATATAATCATTTAATAATATTCCCATAGCTTCTCAAAGTTGAATTTTATAGTTTGTAGTAGTGATAAGCATAGTAGTAGTAGTTGTGACTGTACTAGAGTTGTTGAATAACCAGTTATTGGATTATCTAATTGGGCAATCAATATTAGATGATATGTGAGAAACTTAGTCTTTGTAAATTTTAAGGACTTGTTGTTGTCATGTTCAGAAACCATCCAGTTGGTTTTGAATGAGTTTCAAGTAATTCAATAAGTCATTGTAGAATTAAATACACACATGGGGAAAAAGTTTAACCCTTTGATGATGACAACATTTTTGAACCTCTCTCTGTGCATGTTACTGAGTTATGTTCAAAAATATAATTAAATCTCTTTACTATAAATGAATTTTAATAAGATTATTATCATCAAATACTTTATAATTCAAAGTTTTATTCCTTTATTTCAAAACTTCAGCACATATCACAACCATGGTTAAAAATCTCAACTTTAGAGTGGATATAGGAGAGACAAGTATGAGAATGTAGACTGCCTTCCTTCAGTCGATTAAAGTACAAGATACAGAGCTTGTTAACAAGTACTTTAAATACATTCCAAGAACTAGAGTTGAGAAAACCATTGAAAAATATTTCTCAGTCCAATATAAGCCCCGTCCATTTTCAAAGTAAAAGCAATGTTGCTAAGCGATAGTTTTAACTTGAATGGCATGCTTATAATCAATAAAAAGAGCATATTTCCTGCTATTTAGGTAACTATGGCAAGAAACATTAACAGTGTATGAGTTTGTACATGTGATGTACGGGTCCTTAGCATTTGGCTTTACTTTCTTGCTGTATACATATTAGATGGATAGATAATTAAATTGCATTTAAGTATTACTTCTATATTTTAGTTAATTATGCATTATTTGTGTTGTAAAATTCATATCTGAAAGTTTTAATGATTTTTATAAGTTTACTTATTCATCTCCTTCCTATCTTGTCAAGACTTAACATAGGACATGCGCCAAACATTTCGCCAGTGAATAATGCATCTCTCCCAAATAGTACGTAATAATGGCCCACAGGCACCAGGTGACGTTTTGGCATAGATAATAAAAGACTAAGAATCAGAAAGTTAAATAAAACATTAAAAATAAACTACAAGTGAAATTTCACATATGACCCCAAAGAAGATATTTTAAGATTATTCAATGAAGTGATAAAAGTTAAGTACATATTTAAATTTCTTAATTTTAAACATTTCAATGCATTGTACATTGATTATAATAGCTAGAGTTAGTGATATGGTAGAGAAAATGGAAAATAACTTATAATCATTTACTTCAAAAACTTTTGATATTCATTTTGGAAACTCTTGAATTTATGCAAATGAAATTTGAAAACTGTAAGATAATAAATAGTATCTTTATACTCAATATAAAAATCACCTTGCAGGTGAACTATTCAGAGTCCGTGTGCAATTAAGTACATTAAATAATGAATTTTTTATTAAAACTGTAGAAAAAATAAAAATTAAATATTTTTCTGAAACTACATACTTTTAGGAAAGTTCATGTCAAATTTTTAACAATTTCATCCACTAGCTTTATTTTTGTAAAGAACTTTCATGAGAGTTACACAACCTACTTGCAAATCAGTTAGATCGTCATCAAAGTATTAACTTGATCTTATTAAAAAAAAATTGTAGGACTTTCAAACTGTTTCAGTAACCTACTTCAGTTTTTTTACAAGTCTGTGTGTAATCAGTCAATCCCAAGCTCACCCAGTTGAAACACCACTTCATACAATATAAATTTTGCATTTATCATTTTTACTTAAATGCAAGGGATAACTTTGGTCACACAAGAGAGATTGGGTAAATAAGATAAACATCTTCGTCTAACTACCTGAATTGAATATCACTACATTTACTTCTATTAATTTCATTTTACTTTAGTTCTTTTGCAGCAGATAAGAAGATTGAAGAAATTTTGACTAGCAGAGACCAAGATCAGCAGGTTTTGTTGTCTGAATTACTGAAAGAGGTAATCCAAGTTGTGTTGATTTTGTAACTGAATCTCAAACTCTAGGAATTAGAAAATATATATCTCTATTATATCACTTTTAGGACTAACTTTTCAAACATAATTATTTTATAAGAAATGTTTGAATAAATACTTGAACATCATAAAGGATCTTTTCTGTGTTTAAATATTTTTGGACTATAATTGTTTGGCCAGAAGAATGTTGTGAGTTTTTAACTCTATCAGATTCTTCTGTTGTATTTGATTTTTTCTGTTATTAATGTAGCAGTACTTCTATTTTTGTAGTAATAATGTTTTCTCTTCGTAATCTTTCTTATTATACTTGCATTAAGGATGTTACCTATAAGGTAAAAAGTAAAAATTCTAATGTATTAATGAAATCTTGTTATTCACTGATTTTTATTTAATACCTTTTCTTAGGAACATTACCAGAAAGAGGCATTCAAAACTCTCCAACTGAAGCGTGATGAAAAACACAATGAACTAACTCAGAGGGTAAGTGTACTACATAAAATAAGTTGAGAGATCTAATAAATGTATTGAAATTTAACCTGAAGAATAAACAATAATTCCGATACAGTACATTACCTCTTCTCACATAAATAACTATTCTTGTTCAGTGCTGTCCTGTATATGCAAAATTGTTTTCACATGCTACAAGCCTTAAAGCTCCACCCATCTTGAATTAACTGATTCCAATACATCTTGCATGCAAATCATCATGCAACAACCCTCCACCAATAAGAGTCCAATGTACTCTCTTGATGCATATGACTCCCTCTATTTAATTATACCAAACTATCACTTCTCGTTTGGCAGTTCTCCTGTTATAGTGTTTAGTTTGTGCTCTCTTCAACTGTTTTATTTTAATCTTTTTCCATAACTTTGTATTGCTTTCTCTCAACAACTTTACTCTTTATTATACAATAGTGATATTTGTAACTTGTTGAGTTATTCCAAAGTGGAAATATTTTATATTTCTACACAGCTACAAAACTTATTACTTCATTACAAAAATGCTTTATTTATTTTTGCAAACACTGTTTGGTTATTAATTTTCCATTATGAATTCTACATTACATATTTAGAGGTTATATGTTCTATCAGCACATTTACACAGGCTTCAGGTAGCTGTACTCCACGAGAAGATTTTTGGCTTTACTTCATTGGGAGATTGGTCGTCCAATGAACTGACCTTTGTCGGTCCCCCCTTGACATGGATTCCTGTACATGGTGAGGGGACCTCCCAGGGAAGGTTCTGTATTTTCAGTTACATCCTCTGGGATCTAAACATCCACCCACGTGTTTGCCATGCGTGGTGATCCGTGAAGGGGAGGAGAGGATCTTGGTGGTTGAGTGGTGTCTGAGGCACTGCAACACACCACTTTGGCCTTATATTCCTGTGGACAGGTGGCCTTGGGGTGCCCCCCCAGGGTCAATTGACTGGTTTACTCGGGCTAGGGTCAACTGAGTACCAGTGTTGGGCATTCTCAACGGGTGTTATGGACATTGTGTCTGATGCTGGTGTTTGGGTATAGTGCTCACGAAACCCTGGCATTGCTGCAGTGTCTAGTTTGATATTCTAGTGCATCCCCTTGTAGAACTCCATGGCGGGTGTGGTCAGTGGGCACTGAATCTTTCTCTTTTATTATGGATCCCCCCCAATCCAAATAAAAAAATAGTAAAAACTCTGCTTATTGGTAAACGACCATGCCTAGAAGACTATGAACAGCAGTCTCCACCACAAGGAGGACCTGTACCTCATTTTCTGGTCTTGCATTCACTATCCGATAAATCTTTAGGGCAAATGTCTCCCTTTTTTATTCAGAAGGGTTTAAAGGGGTTTGCTGGCTCTCCAAAGTCAGTTAAGAAGCTCCATTCAGGAGACATCTTGGTTGAAACATCGACAGCAAACCACAGTGCAAAATTGAATTCAAAGGCCATTGGGGATATACCCATTGAGGTTACTCCTCACGCTTCTTTGAATTACTCACGAGGAGTTATTGTCGAGAGGGACTTAAAGTCTATCCCCAACTTGGAGATCCTTGCTGGTTTCCTCCAGCCAAGGAGTTTCAGGAGTTCGTCGAATCTCTACTCTTCAAGATAGTATTCTGGTGCCGACCTCAGTTCTAATTTTGACATTTTCATCGCCACGTCCATCATTGTGAAGGTGGGTTATTTGAATTGTAAGGTACGGCCCTATATTCCTAATCCTCTCTGATGTTTCCATTGCCAGCGGTTTGATCATTCAAAGACATCTTGTCATGGTTCTGTGATGTGTGCTCGTTGTGGTGGCAAGTACCACAATGCCTACAAGTGCCCACTGGATCCTCACTGTGTTAATTGAAGTGGTTCCCACCCCTCTTACTTTAGGTCTTGCCCTAAGTGGGTGGAGGAGAAAGAGGTACAGTGTTTGAAGACTGTTCACAACATTTCTTATCGAGAGGCTCGGAAGCTATTGTACTCTACTCCATCTCACACATGTACCACTGCACTACACTCCACTGCTACAGTGGGGGTGCAGACAGACTATTCCATGCCTGCATCTGAGTCTTTTTCACGCCATGTGAGGAGTCTTCTGCCCTCCATGGATAATAGAGTTGACAGGTCTACATGTACTCCAATCTCTGTCCCCACTATTCCTTCCAGTGACTGCCTGGGTCAACCTCCTCGGGCACCAGCCTCTGGTGTCTACACGGGTCCTTCTTTGGCCCCTAAATGCAGGATGATCATTTGATCACATCCTCAGTCATTGGATTCTCACTGTGATGACAGAGATCTACCCACTCGATCAAGGGCAGGGTCCATGGAGATCGATCGACTTCCATCTAGTAAAGAAAAACTGCATGGTCATAAACCAAAGGGTTCTCCACCCTGTTCTCCTTCACCTACATAAAAATGGCCACTTTGATACAGTGGAACTGTCAAGGTTTTTATTCTAATCTCGATGATATTAAGGCCTTGATTGACTCTTATCATCCCGTATGTGTGTCTCTCTCCTTACAGGAAACATTTCTGAAACCTGCCAATACAGTCACCTTTCGGCAGTTTTATTTGTACCGGAATGACAGGTTGTGTGATGGACGGGTGCACGGAGGGGTGGCACTGCTGGTCAACCAGCATGTGTCCCTCGATACACCCTTGGAGGCCGTAGCCATCCGTGTTTCCTTGGGTCTTACCATCACTGTTTGTTCTCTCTATCTGTCTCCTGGGGAGACTTATGATCAATCGGACCTTGATGCTCTCCTTGACCAGTTACCATCTCCCTGTTTACTTCTGGGAGACTTTAATGGACACAACCCCCTCTGGGGTGGTGCTGATATTAATGGAAGGGATTGTTCCATAGAGCATATGCTCTCGGATCACAACCTTTCTCTCTTCAATACTGGAACATATACTTATTTTCATGCACCTAGTCAGTCTTTTGCTGCTATTGATCTCTCAGTTTGCTCCCCTTCACTTTTCACTCACTTTTCTTGGATGGTCGACAGTGACCCATGGAGTAGTGATCATTTTCCTATCATTATGAGGGAGGTTGGCCATGGTCGATGCCACCCGACCCAAGTGCCACGGTGGAAGTTGGACCAGGCTGACTGGCCATCTTTCACCTCTCTCTCTGAACTTGATCTTGCCTTTGTCTGTCTGCCATCAATAGACGACTGTGTGGTTGCAGTGACTGACTGTATCGTCCAGGCAGCTGCTCATTTTATTTCCAATACCTCGACACGTTTTTCACAGTACTCTCCTCCGTGGTGGAGTCGTGCCTGCCAGTAGGTACGAAGGCTTAAAATCGGGCTTGGGATAACTTCCGACGGTATCCCTCTCTTTCTAACCTCATTGTTTATCAATGGGCCCCTGCTCGTCAGGTTTGACGTCAAAGCCAAAAGGATTAAGTTCACTACTAGCATCTCTTGTACCACCAATTCCAAAACTGTATGGGACACGATTTGGAAAGTCATTGGGAGGTATGCTTCCCATCCCCTTTCCATCTTGCTCTCCAATGGCCAGGAAGTTGCTGATGCTCTTGGCCACAGCTTTTCTCGTGCTTCTAGCACTTCTGTTTCTTCCCCTGCCTTCTTGGGAAGAGCGATTGCCTCTTTTCTTTCGGGCCAATCGTCTCTATGACTATAATCGCCCCTTCCACATTTCATGTCAGTTGTCAAACATGGGGTTTATTGAGTGGCAGCTTCAGACTGCCCTCAATCAGTTGTTGACATGCACCACTGCAAACAGTTTTACTTCTTTTTTTTTGTACTCCTTTTTTCTTTTTCTAAAACCATTTGCACACATTTTTGCCACCAATGAGGTCTCCACCTCGCTCCCGAGCTCCATCTTGGCGATATAGTTATTTGTGTGGTCCCTGAGGCAAAGTTCTTGGGGCTTATCTTGACCGTAAGCTTAGCTTCATTCAGCACATCAAGAAGCTACGTGTCAAGTGTGCAAGGGCTCTTGGGGAGTGGATCGATGTTCTATGCTAAGGATCTATCATGCCCTGTTTCGATCCAAACTGGACTATGGGTCTTTGGTCTATAGTTCTGTCAGGACTTTGGCCTTGAAGATGCTGGACCCCATTCACCATCTGGGGCTTTTGCTCTGCACCTGGGCTTTTAGCACTTCTCCAGTCCAGAGTTTGCACACTGAGTCCCACGAACCTCCTCTTCACTTCCGTCATTTGCATCTTTCTTTACAATATGCTACCAAGCTTCGATTCTTACCACGGCATCCCACCTGGGATTGTGTCTTTCTTCCTCGGTGGGCCATGCTCTTTCAGAACAGATGGTCTGCTATTCCTCCCTTTGGCCTTCATATCCAGGTGCAACTGGCTGAATTGGGTCTGGCACTGGATAACATTGCTGTCCCCAATGATCAGCCCATTCCACCATGGCTTATTACCATCCCTTCCTGTGACCTTTCCTTGAGTCATCTGAGGAAGGCGGATACTCCCGATTGGAAGTACCGTCTTCTTTTTGTTGAACATCTTTTGAGCCATTCTTCTCTTCCTATTTACATGGATGGTCGAAATCGGGTGACTCTGTTGGTTCTGCCATGGTGTGCTGTGGCTCGGTAGTTGCTCGCAGGATCTCCTCTACAGTTTCTGTGTTCACTGCCAAGTTGTATGCTATTTCTCTTGCCCTGGATCATGTAGAAGCTTATCAGCACAGTAATTGTGCTATTTACACTGATTCTATTAGCTCTCTACCGGCCCTAGAATCGCTTAACATTAGTTCTCACCCTGTTTTCGTCGATATTCAACAATGACTGGCCCATTTTTTTCTATCTTCTGTTTCCATCCAGTTTTTCTAGATACCTGGCCACGTCGGTATTCACGGGAACGAGCTCGCTGACACCGCAGCTAAGTCCGTCTGCTCTGGTGCCGTCACGGCTGTGCCTGTCCCGTACATGGACTATGGTTCTGTCTTCAAGGTGAGGCTTCGTGCCAGTTGGCAGTCGACTTGGGGTGAGCAACGTCATAACAAGCTTTTCCAGATTAAACCTTCTGTTGGTCTTTGGCTGTCTTGCTTCCGTAAGGATTGGAAGGAGGAATTAGTCCTGGCAAGGCTACGCATTGGTCACAGTTTTTTAACCCATCATTTTCTTTTATCTGGTATTGACCCACCGATGTGTAGCCATTGTGACACTGAAGTCACAATAGCTTACATTTGACTGTCGTGCCATCATTACAACTGTGAGTTTACCCCTGACGTTGGACAGTGTCATTGGCGGTGGTGACACTGTTCAACTAGATTGTATTTTTTAATTTTTTATGCAATATTGGTCTTTCTAATTGTATATAAATCTTTTATCCAAATTTTAGACATATTTTGGTTTTAACTCGCTGTATTTTTACATTTTACTCTAATTTACTTTCACCGTTTTTACTGGTTGTTTGGTGCAGATACCCTCATTGCTTTGTGCCATAAAACACCAAACAACCAACCAACCAATCATCAGTCCTTGCCTTAAGTTTGACATACTGGCTGCCAACTTTGGAAAGATAAGACGTTATACTGTTATGGTTTTGGAATAATTTAATTTTTCGTATTATTATTATTATCTATAGTTATTTAAGTTCTATAACATAAGTTTCATTAGATCGGTCGATACTCATAGTCCAGTACAGGTTAGAAATTAGGCTTAGTTGTATCTTTTCTCCTATACCAATAATACCAGGGTACTTTGTTATTTTAGGAGTACTTGTAATTCATCTTACTGGTATATCAATCATTTGTTTAGCTATATTGTCTTTTTTCCATACATCATGTCTAATAGGTTGTGTTAATACACACATATTTCATTTTCTTTGTTATTTATCTTTTATACTTTATATTTACTTGGCTTGTATTGAACCCTTGAGCCAGGGTCCTCACTAACTTCTCCCAATATTGTACATACTTATTGTTAGGTTAAGATTTTAGAGCCAAGTGATATTCTTTGTCCTGCACTGTTTAATTAGGCTTAACACATGTCTGTTATTTTCGGTTTACCTATAGTTCTACTTATGGGTTAATTGCTAATTAAGTTTAATATCTTGTTAGCATAGGTTTATTAAGTGCCTGTTCATTTTGATTTACCTGTAGTTATATTGATATTTAGGTTAACTATTTTGTTTTCTTCAACATGTGTATTACATATGTTTATTTCACTACATAATTTTTACCATTAATTTTGTTTAATTTATAATTTTGACTTCTTACCCTTAATTTTGTTTGTATGGGCTCCTGGGAACTGGGGTCCACCCTACCTGCTCCTGATATTGTTTGCCTTCTTTCTATAAAGATTAAACCCATTATCATGGATTCCATACTAGGCCTCTACTGCAGAACCTGTTAGGCTTATCTCAGTTTTATTTTTGTTTTGGACACGTTTCACAGTATATTCCCCTTCTCCTGACATTATTTCATGATGATCTTTGTGCCTCTTATGAGAGTGGGTACTTGTGAGCCTTGCCCTATACAGGCTTTAATTATTTTTGCCTTAGCTTACCGTCAGGCAGATTTTCTTCTTGATTTTATGTCTTTCAGAGACCTGTTAATTCTATCCCTTTTCTGCCCTACCTAGTTTTTCAGCTTCATATTACCCTATCTACTCTCTTACAGGTATTGTTTACCTTCCACTTCCTTTCTTTGGTGTTCCACCTATATTTAAGGATTTTTGTGGGATACCTCCTCCTTCTTCCCTCCATGTTGGGACATTTACCATCTTCAGTTCTTTTCCTCCACATATGGCTTCTTTACTTTTGGGATCTTCTTTGGTTGGACACTGGTGTTTCTTTACCATTCACTGCTAATAGGGACTTAAGGTGAGATCTTTTCCTCCTCCGGTTCATTTTTGGGGCTCCTTTTGTACATTTAGCATCACGTGGTGTATCTGCCATGCTATATTAATTTATTTATTTTTTAGTTGCTCTTTTGTTTCATTCTGAGATATTGTCATCTTTTATCTCTTACATGTCCAGCAACTTCCCGTTCTCTACATGTCCTACCTATGAGTTTTCTCTATTTGTCTTATATGCTTAATGCTGATTGGGGTTCTGGATTGATTGATTCTGCCTCAATTTCTTCTTGGGTCTTCTCTGTTTTCATATGTAGTCACATTTTGGTGGGCTATTTCTGCATGTCTGGGAATGCCCACAGTACATGTTCTTATTTTCCATTTCTCGGAAGACTATCTTAGGTTTTTTTTTTCACCGCGTGATTCGTTCCCAGTTTTGTGCCTTGCCCTTTGTCTTTTGTGGGATGGTCTGTGTTTTACCCGACTTACACATTTTGGGGGATTTTACCTACGCCATTCATTAGATGTTTAGCTTTGGTTAGTTCCTTCCAAATTGAGGTAGTCTTAACATGCTCATATGCTGCTTCCACAGTCAATTTAGGTAGTTAGATATATTTTTCCAGTTCCATACCTCACATTGTAGTCTCTATCTGGTGGGCATTTTTAAACAACCTTCCATTGGGACCATCCTTTCTCCTCCTCGAATGCATTTGATGGAGTTCTCTGCTATACAAGCCATTCATTTGATTTTTTTCTTAATTTTCATCCTTCCCTCTTTGTTTGTATGAGTTGATAGATAAGCATATCCGATACGACGTCGGGTTTAACACTTCTAGATTATTTCTCTTCCCTGATGGTCATCTCCAGAAGTTGGGTATTTGGTTCAATCAGTAGGAGGCTTCAGGACAATGATCTACAGACACAATGTCTTATCACTTTCACACCCTGGCATTTCCTCTAGTCCACTATACTTTCGTCACTCTCTTCCTTTTGTCCAGATTTGACTACTCAGGTTTCCTCTCGACTGTTCAACAGTGGTGGCTTCTATTACTTGCCAAGGGGAAACTCATTCTTGTTGCTTTTGTGATAGACTCTAGATCTCCCTTTTTGAACCCACACACTTGACATACGTCTTCTGGAAGGTCGTGTTCCAGGTGCTTTTATTCTTGTTGCTGATTGACTTCCTGTCCCATCACACTTTCTCCCAAGGAATGGCCTCTCGATCCTCCAAATTTTTGCTGGCTCTGCCTCCTGTGGGGTACTCCTCCAAATGAAGTTTTGAATTTTTTATCAATTCCCAGGTAGTTAACATCTTTTGTTTTTTATATCTAGTTATTCATCCACTTGCCCTGGCTGTCGATACATTCAAACAGGATTACATCCAGTTTATAACATTAGTTTTTTTTTATCCTTCCATAATTTTTTTCCCAAAATGTTTGTTCATCCATGTCACTCTGGTTCAGGTCATTCTGACTGATCTTTCCTGGCCAGCAACCATCTAGGTTTCTCAGCTGTTTCAGCTCGATTTATTTCCTTTGTTCTGGATTGTTTTTCATCACCTACATTTTCATGGCTCATGTGATATAATCCTTTCGACTTTTTTGTTTCTTATCATCTTCCACATTTCTTCTCAGTCGGTTCCAAATGACCTTATCTGTCCAGTATATGCTGTGGGTTTCTTCATTATTTTCAAGGCTTTTTTCCTTTAAATCCATTTCCCATGATTTCCTTCCCTTACTACACTGCTTTGTCTTTTTTTTTTTTCCTTCCACCCTGACCCATTGGGTTGGAATTGTGTTTTGATTGGCCTTTTATTCCTTGTCTCCTTCCCATCATCAATTTCTGGTGTCTTCATTCCGATCATGCACCTTCCCTTTTCCCTGCATATCAAACCTGTAGGCCATTTGAGGTACTTCATCTGTCAGGCACTGGGACTACATCTCATACGTTCATCTCCCACGATCTGCTGTAGGTAGTTGCTTCTTCCTTGCCGGGGTACGGTCATCCACTTGTTGCCACCCTTCACTTTTTCATGAGACTGTGACTGGGTAAGTTACCTTTTAGTATCTATGCCTCTTATTTTTCATGGGCATGTCCCTCTTTTTCTTTATGGATCCTGCTCTGTGGTGAGTTGTGCCTGTCCAGATATACTTAAACTAGTCAAAGCCACACTGTAAGGCCATGATGACCTAGCAATTATAATTCCATGGCCACTAAACGCACACTGCTGAGATGGAGTGTTCCACAAGATTGCTTGTAGGTTTATCCTTGCGATATGTTTTCTTCATTAGTTTGCTTGTTCTGGACTATACTTACCCATGGACTACATCCCTGGTATGGAATAAATCGGTATGGACAACTTTTCAAAATAGGGTTTGGTGGTCACCTGTTGCACTGTCTCAGGTGTTGTCATTCCTCCAGACTCTCCACCACACTTTCTCATCTCCTTTTTCGTCTATTGGAGTTTGGGAGTTCTTACCACTTTCCAGTTATAAGCCACTGGGGTGGTGGACCATGAAGGCATCCTCCTGAATGAGGTAATAATGAGAAACAGTGATGTTCTGCTGGTGTAGATGACGAGTTGCTCTCCATTTTATATATCTTGAGAGTGAGCCATCAAAATTGCACTTCACTCCTTTGATTGGGATCCCTCATCCTACCCCCATGTAGATGTTGGTTCCCAGTGGCTGGGTTTTGGATTTAGAGCTGAACCAATCAACATATGTCCTCACACATGTATTACAAATGTCTATATTCCCCCAATCAATTATATTCCTGTTACTCCATCTGTATTGTGAGTCACGGTGAGGTACTTGAAGATTAATACGGTTCTTTCCCTTCTACTATCCCTCGATGTTCTTATTATTCCGAGGATGTTACTATGCTTTGGGTATTCCTGATTTTGAGTGAGGTGGTTTAAATTACACAAACATCTTTTCGATGCCGGATATTGGGTTCCCGCATTGATTGATTAATTTCTCCCATTGCTCTCGTGCGTCCCATTCATAGATCTAGGGGTACGAGATTCCCTCTGGTCTCATGAACTTGAGGTGAAGAGGGTATGATCCTCTTTCCTACTTTCCACCTGATGGCTTGATTTTGGATTGTAGTTAACTTGCCGCAAGTATGATCCTCTTTGCTATCCCAACATGAATGTTAGTTCCCTGTGGCCTGAGTTTTTTATTGTAACCGACTTATTAGCAGTATGAATCTTTTTCCTACCCTCACGTGAATGTTAGTCCCCATTGGCCAGGTTTTGGTAGTTGACTTACCAGCGTATGATCCTCATCCTACTCCTTCGTAGGTGTCAGTTCCCAGCAGCCTGGGTTTTGGATGTAGTTGACTTACCGTGTACATTCAGTTGCACCCTAGCCACTCTACACCTGGAGGAACATCCTTTTATTCTCACCAACATTTATGTATTATAGGATTGAGATTCATGTATCATGTGGTTTGGATCCCGATCCAACCATAGTTCTTTTCCTAATGGATGTGGTACTCCCTATTTCTGCTCATATCTGTGACACTTTTTTCCACACCAAGTGAAGAGTATACCTGGTACAGAAGTGGTGCAGTCTCCCACGTATGATCTTTGACTTCGAAGATCTCCTATTTGGGAGTGCTCTTTGGACACTTTCAAAGGATGCTTCTTTCTTTCCCTCGCACCGGTCCCTCGACCTGTTCATTGTGGGATTCTAACTATTTAAGTGAGCAGAAGTAATGCGCTGTATCAGAAGTTATAATTTTCCTATACTGAAAATGTATTACCAATAGGTGCTTTCCTCTTCTCACACTTCCCACTCTTCCTCCCCACTGAAAACCGCTGCTTCCAGTTTCTGCCAAAACTTGAAGTGATTGTTCTGTAGAATTGAATAGAGGAAGTCACATGTGTCAAGAGAGAGTGTCGCACTCTTATTGGTGGAGGTTTGTTGCATGATGATTTGCATGCGAGACATATTTGAATCAGTGAATTCCAGATGAATGGGAGCTTCTAGGCTTGTGGCATGCACAAAACAATTTTGCATATAAAGGGCAGCATTAAACCATTGGAGGTAAGTACTTATCAAATATGGGATATGCCAAATTAGAAATGTACTATGTAAGAGTAATTAAAGTCAGTAGTGAAAAGAAGTTAATTTGTAATTATGCTGTATGTACACTAAGAAGAATTTGATGTGGTTGTCAATGAGCCTATCATGTTGTACCTCTTGATGTTTTTGTAAAGATCAAAAACATTTCCATCATTGCATTATACTATGAATAATTAGATTTAGGACCATTAAGATCATATTCTCTACATTATATTATAGCTTCAAAATTAAAAAAGCTTTACTGATCATTTTCTTCTTTGTAAAAAGACCACTTTTATTTAAATTTTTGCAATCCACTTTATAATTGCTAAATGTTTTAACTATAAAAATAGTCTGTGTGTTAGATATTATATTTAAAACAGGTAGATAAAACTAAATTTTCATGACTTTCTTGATTTGAGCATCGAGACTGCAAAATGCAGCTTGAGAACCTGCACACTCCCTACAACATTACAGCTCCCTGGACAAACAATTAGGCTGTTAGTAGTCTAATAAATTTTAATAAAACTGGTAATTTAAAAAGAATTTATTCCTAACAGTCAGTTATGGTACCAAAACTTGTGGAACTGGCGACTGACAACATAAACATTTTAAAGTATAATCCAAAAATTGGTTATTTTAAGATTCTGTTATTAATATTATTATTTTAACACTTCTATTTCTTTGTTGGTAAGATTAAACTGATTGAAAAAGAGCTTACCAAGCTTACTGGAGTAGAGTTGAAGAAAAAGGACCTTAAGGTTAATTTTGCAATGGTAAGTTTTATTTAATTTAAATATGTTTTTTTAGGTGTTCAGAAAAGTACACTGGTCTGTAAACATGTCCACACTCTTAAATTACCTATATGTTACTGCTTGCATACAGGTTAATTCTGGCACATTTAGCATATCAATATGAATATTTCATGCATAAACATTGTTTTGTCAACATTGATCTTTTTGTTTACAATTAATTTTCACAGTGTTTGAAGGCAGTCATATAGATTACATAAACAGCTGCTATCTAAATGCAGAGTGGATATGGCTTTATCTCATCTTCCTAAATGTCATGGATGAACGTTTCACTACAGCCTAAAAGCCCTTAACAAATTATGACTTAGAGATAGGTTGTTTTATATAATAAGATATTTTGATCGTACAGATTTTAGTGCATTAATAAAACAGTCATAGAAAGAATACATAAAACCAAGCGTATATTATGTTACCGACATATTTTTGTAGGAAAACAAACAGTGTGATTATTTTGGTAAACCCTGCCATTTCAAAGAAAGATTATATCTGCATAATCTTTGTGTGTTTTAATTTATATTTGTAATTATATCTATTCAATTAATTATCAAAAAATAACTATAATAATTATATAAAATAATAATATAAATTACTTTATTTTAATTCATTCCAAAACAAAAATATACATTATTAAAAATTGTCTATAGCACATGATTTCATGATACTTAGTTCAGCTTGGGCAGGAGTCGTTGATGTGTGATACCTCCAATAGACAGGTAGAATATCATCAGTGACAGTTAAGGAAAACCCATAATGGTGCAAATAGTAATTAGACATGGGTCAAAGGACAATAAAATTTAAGTATAAATAGATGTACGCTGTTACAAGTTTAAAGCTGTTGAGGATAAGCAAATGTAGTTTCATGTTACAATTTGAAGTCATTCTAGAAAGAAAAAAGGGTAATTTAGAGTTTTTTTCTCTTTTTTGTTTTTCTTGGTTACATGGTTGGTCAAAATGGAACAACCTTGTATAGAATTAGGGTAGAGAAAAATAACAGATAAAATATTTAAACTTTTACTGAAAGGAAACATTTGAAATTTATTTAGGAGGTTTTAGAGATTATGCAAATGAAATTTGAGATGAAGAAAAGTATTTTTAATCTTAATGTGGAAATCACTGTGCACTCGGAATAGTAAAAAAAAAAGTATATATATATTCACGAACAATTTCTTTAGTAAAAATACTTCATTAAAACATCTAGTTTTTTTGGTGTACAAAAGACTTGCAATGTTTATTAAAAGTCTGCCAAACTTTGTGGAGATACACATACTGCATTAAAAGTGATAGTATGGAAACTAAATAGAGTACAAGTAGTTATGCGGTTGGTCAGTTTGACCAACTCCATGTAGCTCTTAATTTTTATATCACTTAAGTTTTAGCTTCTTCATCCAAAACAAATTTTGGAAAATATGAAAATCAAACTTCATTTCCATGTGTCACGTGACACATCTTAACTTTGATTTCTCTACTTAAGAATTTTCTAATTTCCGAAATATGTTACTGTGATTTCCAGCCAATTTTAAACACAAAGTATACATAATTACAAGAAAGAACCTAAAATAGGAACTTCCCACCTCCTTTATTTATTAAGATACCAATAAATTTGTCAAAACCACCAGAAAAACCCTGCCCTTCTCTCTCTCTCTCTGACTTTTGAGATTGTTTGTTAATCAACTTTACATGACTGAGGGATATGTTTGTAACAAATAGAAAGAGCAGATACTTCTCTGTGTAGATCTTACAACCATGCTTTTAATTTTTCCTGGGTTATCCTTCACAGTGAAAATTTCTTAGTTGATATTGATCAGATTCAGTGCTCTGAACAGTATGGAATATTCTTAACCTATTTATAGCTTATTTAGAAAGCCAAATAAATTATAGTACTTTTGTAGCATTCCATTCTCATGCATGATACATTTTTTGTGTTCTAAAACATATATTTAAAAGATACTTGAATTTTTTTGGACTCCCAAGTTTGTGAGACTCAACGAGGCTCAGAAGAGAATGTCAAATATTTTTGTTAGAGCACAGAAAACCCAAATAGGATGTTATAATAGTAGCTAAAATGTAAAAATTACAAACTTCTTACCTTAGCCTAACAAAGTATAAAGCAAACATTACACTAGCTTGAGACCTGCTGTAAAATATGACACTAGATCACATGCTGTTTATGGTAGCTCTGTGGGAAACAGCAGATAGGTTCATACTGTGATTCATTGCCTTTTATGCAAGGACTACTGCTCCAGTGGTGAAAAGTATGAGAATTAAACCATAAAATCAAAAGAAAACAGATGTAAAAAAGGTTAATGAGCACATTAAGATAAATAATTTGGGAATATTTAGTCAATAATGTAGTCAGTGCAGAGGAAGAATATTATTCATTTTATTTCATATTTTTCAACTTGAAATTTCACTGTACCTTGATGATTTTTCTACAGTTAGTGTTAGGAGTAAATAAATGAGAGATAAAATATAAATTTTTACTGAAAAAAAACGTTTGATATTCATTTAGTAGGTTCTAGAGGTCATGCATATGAAATAACTGTACAGTGAAAAGAGGTATTTTATTTTTAACATAAAAATCACCTTTCACTCATTAAAGACTCTGGAAATGCATAGACAAATCTTTAGTAGAAATAAAAATCTGTATTTTGTCCACAACAGACTTATGATGTTTACTAAAAGCTTGCCAAATTTTGTTAACATACATAGTAAATTCAGAGTTATAGCATATATAATTTTACACTTCCGATGTTGGTCAGATTGACCAACTTCATTCCTGTACAGTTAAAATAAATTGTACTTAAAGAAATATAACTTTACTTTGAAAAGCATTCTCACTCATCAAGTTAAATCTTATAATATTTAAAAACAGACAGGACACCAACAGCAAGTCTTAACTGTTTAAAAGACAGAAACAAACTTGTTTGGAAATTCCAAGACTGACCTGATAATCCACATTCTCTGTGTAACTGCCCAATCATGATATTGGATTGCAATTATCCAAAAAGTATCTCTGTTTTATGTAGCAGGTCATACAGCAGTTCTAGATTCACAAAGAATTATAGAATACCATGCCAAGAAACAGTAGTGGGCTGAATCTTGCTGCAGAAAGTAACATGTTGGGTTGAATTAGTGCATGTCCTTGACCACATACAGTATGTTCTGAATAAAAAGTTTAATTTTTTTTAAATTAATGAAGTATATATAACAAGAAAATGAGAGAGAGTGCTGTCCACATACTACACTCTTGTAATTTTCCTCCATTTACATATAATGTGTTTTGACCTGCTTTACCACATGGTTGTGCTACTGACATATTCCATTTATCTCACATATTTAGAATAGATTCAAATTGGCATCTACTAGACAGAAAAAGATGTGTCAGAATATATCTGTGGAAAGTGCTTTCAACCAAACTTCTCTTTGTTAATTCAAAAACACAATAACAGTAAATGAATCTGTAATGTTCTCTGAAATTCAGCTGCTTTATTGAATACAGCCCTTATCTGATGATGACTCAGTACTGTGGGTCTAAACATTGTAATTATTAAAATCAGAACGTGCATACTGTAAAAGTTTCTGTTGTTGTATTTTTTTGAATTAATTATTCAGTTCAGTAGATTACTCACTATTAAGTTCTCTTTATTGTGAATTATATGAAAGTTGCATAGAGAAGTTAGATAAACAAGTAATATAACTTAGACTACTACTAACAAATAAATTTACCAACTTGACAATGAAATCTGGCAACTGAAATTAAAAATGTGGTTTTTATAGTATGGGTATTTATGAGAATTTACATATTTTAGAACACACTGGCAGAAAAAAGGACAATTCTAGCCCAGCTTTTGGCAGAACTGTATGAACAGAGACAAAACAGAGAAAAAGAACTGATAAAGAGAATTGTAAGTTTATTTCTCAAGTTTAGTAAAGGCAATATAGATTGTATTTATAAAATGTCTATGATTAGGCAGATATTTAGTTATCTTTTGATTAATTAAACATATATTTTCCCCTAATGTGTGTGGAATATCAGAAAAATATAAAAGTTGCACCAGAAGAAATAACTATAATTTTCTTAAATATAAAAAATTAACATAAATACTATTTTTGTGCCTGGCATGATGATGCATGGCTATCTTATGCTATTTACACTCATTTGTTGCTAATTTGAGTGTAACAGTTGTACAGAAAGAAGCTTTATAGACATAAAGTAAAGTGAAAGAAATTCTCAACTCCAAAGAAAAGCAGAATGTCTTGCTGACTTAGCAGAACCAATTATGATGGATAGTGAAAGAAATAAAAACATTAAACTTTGCTTTCTTATTTGGGAATATTTAGTCAATAATGCAGTTAGTGCAGAGGAAAAATATTATTCATTTTATTTCATATTTTTCAAATTTCCATTTCACTGTACCTTGACCACATACAATATGTTCTGAATAAGAAGCTTAAACAAAGATGTATCATAAGATACCAGTATTTACTGAGGTAAACAGTTATTATTAGAAGTTTGATTTTAATTGTTTTTGTCTCGTACACTGAAAGATGATTTAGTGATTCTACTTCCAACTTTTTTCAAGTAACATTGAAGGATAAAGGTCAAGATGTCTAGTGAAATAATTCTTATTGAGCTATTTTAGGTAGAGGAATGTTAAGTCATAAAATGTTTGAAGTGAGTTCATATATCTGATTAGAGTTTGTTTGAGGAAAACGTTTTAGTCTATTAATACAGTTCTTATCAGGCTAAATCTTTGTTGAACACCAAAAAAGCTCTTTGACCAGATAATATTTTCCCAAGGGTTTTGAAGGAGGTTAAAGATTTGATATGTGATCCATTTTCTACTATTTTTTTTGTCAAAAGCCATCCAAGTAGTGTACTGTTGCTCGTGGCAAGGCAAATAGGATTTTACGTTGTAGCTACAGAAGTATTGAATGCAATTCTAAAGAGGCTATAATTTCATTGTATTCATCACTGGTTAGGCCACATTTCGAGTATTACCTTCAGTCTTGGACTTCTAACCTCAGGAAGGACTTTGAATATTTAGAAAGGGTTCAGAAGAGGGATACTAGCATGATACCTGAGATGGAAAGGTTGTTAGGACAAGTTAAGATCTCTGAAATTGTTTTCTCTTGATACAAGAAGAGTTAGAGAGGATCTCATTGTGTTGTTTAAGATTATTAAGGGAATTGATAGCATTGATGCATCATCTTTTTAGCCACAACATAGCAGCTCATATAACAGTGCTAAGTATTTTTTGTTTTTTTCAAGAACTTCTAGCTCATAGCTCCATCATCTTTTAACCGATTTGAAATATAATTACAGTTTTGGACATAGTAGGTCAAACCCTTTCAATTGATGTATATGACCATCCCCAAGGTCTCATAGATTAATTTACTCTAATCCTGCCTAAAATAATTTCAATTTGAGGGTAGGCTGGTAGAGATTTTGATGAGTAATAAAATTGAATCAGGTATATGCTGGCCCCACACTTGGTATTGCTGGCACAAAAAAAAATATATCTAATACCAAAAAAAAAAGGTCTCATAGATTAATTTACTCTAATCCTGCCTAAAAGAATATCAAGTGCCGTGGCTGTTGAGAGTTCCCTCTTCTTTCGTACATAATAGTAAGAATGTTAGAATTAGGAGCCTTTTATATAAATTTTGGCAGAGTAAGAGTCATCTTCAGTTAAGACAATTTTATTTTTGTAACATAGTGGTTGTTCTTTGGAATGGGTCGCCTTTAGATATGGTTTGATGCAATAAATTTAAGAGAAGGCTTGATTAATATTTGAATGACAAGGGTTGGCTTTAAGTGTTCTATTTTTATTTCAAAGTTTTGTTTAGTAGATGGGATGGCCTAGATGGACAAACAGGTTACTTGTTGCCCTTAAATTATATTAATGTATGTCAATCTAATTTCATTATATGAATTATCTTAGCTTTTGAAAGTTCTGACAAATCATTTAAAGTGTGTAAATTTTTTTAGTTGAAACAATTATTTTAAATTTATAATTTTATTATATTATGAATGATCTTATAAGCTATGTCTTAAGGCATATATTATTGTTTAAAACATTTTATAAAGGTTTTGCTATTAGTCATGTGTGACTTTCATGGAAAACAAAACGGGCTTTTATGAGTATCATAACCTATACCCTTACATTTGATTACAACTTTGTTCTATTGTAATCTAACTGCCCTTTTGCTACTTTAAGAATTGAATTGTGCACTTTTTTCTCTAGTCTGCAAGTAGTTTTTTTCACTGCACAAATCATGTGGTGTTACTTTAATTTAGTGTGATATTGCTCTCATTAAGTCTAATTACAATAATATTTTCAACAGAACTTACTACATTTTTAGTGGAGAAGTGACATCTTTTTTTTTGTTCACAAATAACACTGAGAATTAATGTGCCAGTTGATATCATATATTGTTTGGAGTATAGTAATATCCAAGTATTGTTGGCAGCATGAAATGGAAGAGAGGCGGGCAGGTGAAATTCAAGATTACTGGTTGATTCAGTTCCAAAAATTACTGGATCGTAAACCTCAGGAGCTTATCGACAAAGTAAGTTTCAAAATGATTGTGGAATGTTAAGTGTGCAAATCATTGTATTATTCCTGCATTTGCCAGGGCAAAATCATCATTCCCAAGAACAGATGTGTGCTTAGGGATGTTCTAAACCTCTAACATGTCTATAGCAGGTGATTTACTTCTCTTAATTACTTTTTGAATTTGGCTACTTTTATCCAAGATTATTAAATTATTAGCCATTTTTGGAGCTGGGTGATTAAATCCATTAATTGATATAATCAATTATCTATGAACATTGATTAGTGTTACTTAAAATAATTGATTATTCAAGTAATTAATCTCATTAAAATAATAAGCTAACTGATATTAGTGTTTCTGATTATTAATTTTTTTCATTTATTACAGCTATCCAAGTAATAGAAATATTTCTTGCATGATTTTTTGTAATTATGTTTATTAATCCAAGGTATTCAGCTTTAATAATCTATTAGTGTCATGATTCATGAAAATAATAAACTTATCAATATTTGTGTTTACTATTGCTACTATTTTTGATTATTCCAACTATTCAAGTATCATATAAGAATAATTAATTAGTTGAATGTAATAGATTAATGAGCCCAGCAGTTAATTGATTAGCAAATTGTTCTAATTGCCTAGTTGTACATTCAACATCATCAGTTAGTTAAGAGTAGTAGAAGATGAACAAATCTCCTTTTATCCCAGAGTTATTGAGTTAGGTTTTATTATACAATGCAAGTTTTGTTTATTGCTCTTATTTTTGTTAATTATTCAATGTTATTGAAATCTTCAAACAGCCAAATTTGTAAAATAGTAAAATTATAATGAACAAAACTGTTATACTAAACAGAAAAAAACATTTTATATTGTATACAGTTGTCCAACCTACAAACCAGACTCTTCCCATTTTTAATAACTTTAGTGTATTTTCTAAACCACGTGTTTTGTATTAAATATATAGACACACACACGTTTATAACCAATAGAAAGTGCAAACTTCAACGTATTGCACTTTTACATTCTGTAATTTATTTTTCACGATGAAAGTCGTATAGTGTACTATAAAGAGTAGACATGTTCAGAGTGAAGGTGATTTTCCAAGCAGTAATGGAATTTTATCCTATATATATCACTCATTTAGAAAGCCACATTAGGTGTAGTAGTTTTAAAACATTATAATCTGGTGCCTGATATACTTTTATATATATTTAAAAGCTACATAAATTCTTTTGGGGACAATAAACAGTGTGAGAAATATAGTCTGATCAATGTACATTTCCAAGTACAAATAAGCAAAGTGCTAAATTTCGTTTTTTTTAATTTATATTTTCTTTTTGTTGTACATCTTTTAACAAAACTAACTAAAATCTAAAAATTCAAAATTTATTGGGTTAATAAAGAAAACTTGAATGGAAAAAAATTAAAACATTCCACATGATTGCTGATTTGGATTGCTCACCTAATTCTTTTGTGTGAGATCACATGATTTGACTTTATTCGTTTGTTTACACTAAGGTGTCCTGCTGTGATGTATTGTGTTTCACATTCTAATAGCATTGTAAAAGAGATAAAACTAAAAGCAGGTGGAAAAGAATAAAAAGTTAAGGCAATTAAGGTAAATAATTATAATTTTCTATTACAATATGCAATCATTTTAGATAGAAAAAGGAGATATTTTTTATTTTATTTCCAATTTTTTATGTTTTAATTTTATTGTACATTGATAATTTTACTATAGTTAAGAGTTAGGGTAGAGATAGTAGGAGATAAAACATAGTTTTAGTGGCAAAAACTTGATATTCATTTAGAAAATTCTAAAATGCAAATGTGTAATATGAAACTGCAAGATGATAAGGAGTATTTTTAATCATAGCATGAAAAATCACCTTTCACTTAGACTGTCTCAGTATAGGTATCATAAATTCATAGACAAATCTTTAGTAAAAATACTTTATTAAAAAAATTGATTTCTCCTGTTCAGCAGACATGTAGTCAATATAAATAATAAGCTTGCATTTGTCTGTCCAGAACTTTTCTCACAAATTTCTCCGGATGCTTCCGGGAGATGTGCCTGTGTTTCTCTTGCACCGGTTCCTCCTCCATTTCAATGTGGGAGTCAAGCTAATCTTGTGAGTGGAGGGAGAGTACCTTATTGGAAGTTATAATTTTTCTAAATGAAAATGTATTTGTGATATGTACTTCCCTCTGCTCACACTTCCCACTTGTCCTCCCCAAAATCTACCTTATTTGACTTAACCAGAAATAAATTATTCTCAAGACTTTTTTAATTTAAAGAGATTACAGACTGCCTCTGAAGCTCATTAGACTTATCAGCATATGGTCATTTTCTGAAGGCCTGATGAATTTAAAATTATTCGTCTAGAAAATCTGGAATCTACGTATGATTCATACCCTGGGATCTTCTATTGTTATGTTATAGGCTACAGACTTTCTCAAGAATTTGTTGAATTTCTGAAATTTAATTCTATTTTCTCAAGGCTTGTTGAGTTTTGAACAAACAAGACTTATCTCCAAATTATAAACTATAAATAGACCTACCTCACAGTTTTTTAGGTTTGATTAAATTATAGACTTATTGTTCTCAGGCTCATTTAAATTTACCAGTATCTGGATTTGCCTCAAGATTTGTCAGGTTTTATTAGATTATACACTTATTGGAAAACTTACTGAAATTGATTAGATAAAATTTTCAATATCTTGTTTTTTTTCTATAGAAATAGGATATTTGTTGCTAGCTAATATATTTTAGAATAATTACAAATGCCTTCTGAGGTCAGGTACAAATCTTTGAACTAAAATTAATTTGAAAATCATAACTTATTGACAGTATCCAGTGTTACACATTTCTTTGTAATAAACAAGCTATTAAAATGCAAATGTGATTAACATGTGTGATTTTATGCTATTACTGTTTTTTCTAATGAACTGTTTGAAGGCTTGTTATTCCACGGACACAGAAAAGAATGTAATCATTCATATATGTATATGTGTGTGTGTGTCTATATATATAAATGAGATGAATATTTGTAAACTTTAAATAATGATTTTAATTTGTAGACCACCAAGTTATAGTGCAGTTGTTTAATCATTATTTAAATTCAATAGAAAAAACTTTAGCTTATTTAACTGATTTAGTTCAGCACTTTCAGTTACAGGTAAATGATTTTAATTTGTGCTACCTAATTTTGAATTCTTCATATTTATTGAAAAATCTTCCTTTTCTTTTTCAAGAAATATTAAAATGTTACTTAAAATTAGGCCCCTCAATGGCACAGTGATGTTTCTGTGGACTTACAATGCTAGATAGCTCATTGTGTAGCTTTGTGCATAACTTCAAACAAACAAACTTAAAATTAGATTTCCAAGATTGAATAATAATAAGTAAACCAGTTTGTGATTACAAATATATTGGATGTTTATAGGAACTAGCAGTGGACCCAGTAGTTAAGGAAATATTTGTGAATGCAGGAGCTCAAGGTTATATCACCCTGTTTGCTACTAAAAACATCACAGTCGACCAGCTTATCAAAATGTCTGAAAAAGATTTAAGTAAAGTAAGTACTGTATATAAAAAAAATTTATTCTTTGATTAATTACATTGGTGTTAAAGTATTTTTTTGGGCTTTATTAACTATTTTTGTAAATATCAGAAATTATTTATGTTGACAGTTTTTTTCTATAAATGTTGGTAATTTTAACTGAAGTTAATTTTTTACAAAATAAAATTGACTCCATAATAAAGATATAAATCTCCAATACTGTTTTTAAAAACATTTAAAGCATTTCATTTCCACCCGTTATTTAAAAATTTGTTTTTCAAATATTGTATAGATAGGATATCACCCATTTTCTGCTTGAAGTAATCCTGATATGCTAGCAGGCTAGAAAAGTTAATTTAATAATGATCACGTAAATATACATTTTTTACAGACCTTAGTGTTGTGAAAATAAATGTAAAATTATATTAATAAGTTGTTTTGTTGCAAGAATAGCAAAGTATTTAGATTATAACTCTTGTATTTTGAATATAAAGTTATTTTACAATTTCAAGTTGTTGAAATAATGTCAGGTTTTCTAGATAAGGACACTTCTTATTTTAGTTGTGAAATGTTCTGTAGTAGTTTGTCAAACTTATTTTTCTCTAGTTTTAATGTTATGTTTAAATAAAACAAAAAATATAAATGAATAGAGTTAGACTAAATTTATTCACAATAGTTTATTCATAGGACTACCTAAGACAGTTATTGATTGTAATGCTTTGGTATGCTTATCTGATGTATATCTTTATTCTCATCAGTTGGGAGTAACCAACAGCACTGTTCGAATGGCCATAATGAATGCAATTTTTGACTACCAGAAGAAAGGAAGTCCAGCTAAAAAGCTTGATGTTGAAGGAGAAGAGAAATACAGGTGATGTGATTGCAGTAATTACTTGTAGTTCTTTCCAAACCCTTCTGTTCATTTTTGTTTTTACTTTTGGTTGTTTCGTAAGCACAAATGAGCAAGTTTCATTAAGTTCAACATAAATTGCTCATTATAATATAGCTATTACTCAGGCAAAGCATAAATTGGATACCCTTTAATCTTATTTGGTTACAAAGCCATAAACTAGAAAATCAGATCCCTCTTGCCATGCCCACTTGTCACATCCTCTTTTTTACAAATTGCCAATAGTTCTCTCTGAGGTTTTATATTATTTTTAGCTAACAGAAAGCAAAAGTTTTAATCTATCAAATAACATATTTCATTGTTTTCAGTACAGAGTATTGACTATTTTATCTTTAGTTTAAAAGTTTCTCTCGTGGTGGCCATATTGACAAGCTTATGCCATAGTTAGGAAGCCAAATAAATTATAATAGTTCTATTTCTTGTTTTTCATGTACGTTCTTTATTTATTATTATAACAGTAATTGAAATGTAAAAATTAGAAACTTGTTAGGTTAGATTAGGTAAGATAATGAAAAATTATACTAATAAAAATTCTTCATGAAATATACTTGCAAACAAGATGTACATTACATTATTCAATACGGTAACATAAGCTACACATTCACTATGTGATTTTCAATTTGTGTGGTGGGATTATTAGTTAGACACAGGTCAAAGTGCAGTAAAAGAAAATTTAGTGTAAACAGATACATACTGTTACAAGCTTTAAGCTATTTAGAATATACAATTGTAGTATCCAGTTACAATTTGAAGTCATTCTAGAAAAAAGAGTAATGTAGATTTATTTCTTATTATTTTATGGTGATTACAATGTCAGTCAAACTGACTGAATGCATATAGAGTTAGAGTAGAGAAAATAACAAATGAAATATAACATTTCACTGAAAAAAAGTTTGATACTTATTTACAAGATTTAAGAGATTTTGGAAATGAAATTAAACAATTTTCAGATGAAGAAAAGTATTTTTAATCTTAACATGAAAATCACTTTGCAGTCAGAGCAGTCAGCACTCTCATTCCATATATTCTCATACAAATTTTTAATTAAGACTTGTAATGTCTACTGAAAACTTGCAAAATTTCATGAAGATACACAAAACATCTTAAAAGTTATAGTATGGAAACTTTAATGGTCACTTTGGGGTTAAAAAGTCGGTAACACATCGACCAAGCCCATAGCGAGAGGGTTAAACAAACTTTCTAAAACTTTAAGAATAAGAAATACAGTAACTTTTTTTAACAACTAATTTAAAACTTTTTTCTTTTAAGTCTTTACACTGTCATTCAGAAAAAATAATATGATTCATTGTAATCTTTTGATTTAATTGCATAATTTGTGGGTTTTTTAGACCGTCCAAAGCTATTGAAGCTCCAGCAGAACCCTCTGCCCCTCCTGCTGAAGAAGAAGAAGCTTTAGAACCTGCCATTCCATCAGCACCTGTTTTAACAGATCAAGATGTAAAACTGTGGACCAGTACAGAGTGTGTTGTGTGTCTAGAGAATAAGGTTTGTACAACACATTATTATGAATCTAAATATAAAACTGTATGTGAATCACTGTTGAGTAGATCCACACTTGTCTGTTTTTTTCTTCAAGAATTTGATTGATAAATCTATGAGCTAGTACCTACTTTCTGTGCTTATAGATTATGATTGATATAATAATTATGTTAGAAATGGGGACATAAAACTTGTTACATAATCTGTATCCATAATGTTAAAAAGTTTGTATAATCAGTTTTATCTTATTTTATTTCAGTAACTGTACTCATTGCAGTCACTTATGTTTATTACTTTACCATTAAATATTTATTACAGGAATGGTAAAGGTTACATTTTGAAAATAACTTTTTTTCCCCTCATTATTTTAATTTTATTTTAAAATATTCTTAACAAAATTTACTTTTCACTTCTTTTTTTCAATTCATGATATTTTGCAGCCTTATAAAACATTAACATTACTTCATATTGTCTTGTTTTAGAGTGCTGTGGTTTTCTTGCCATGTGGTCATGTATGCTGCTGCTGGATTTGTGTCAAACCACTCACCAGTTGCCCAATGTGCCGCAGCAATATTCACAATAAGTTGTGCCTTGGGAATTCATAACCAGTTTGTAATTTGAAATTTTTATACGTTTTCATGTGAAGAATTTTTCTGTATATCCATAGTGATAGAAAGTTTAAAAAAATGTGAAAATCCTTTAAATTAAGAAATCAAAATTGTCTTTGACATTTGAACCACTGGATCCAATGGCACCCAGCTGTTCATTTCTAAAGAAATAACTAGAATTTCTCTGACTACTTATATATATCTTAAAATGTGCTTTGTTGAAATATTGCTTAGCTGTGAATCATAAAATTATTGGTTACGTTTATAATTTTTTCAGTAAAAAGTCAACCTTTTTGTATAAGTAAACCAGAATAGGTAATTTAGTACTTCTCAAGATTCAGTCACAGGCAAGAAGTTTAAGGTACAATTTTAGAGCATTTTGATCAGTAGTGGGACCTCATTTATTCTAGAGCCTTTGAAACTTGATTTACATTTATCTAACATTGCGATTTATCCTACTAGTCCATCAGCCAGATAGGGTGATCGGTACAGCATAGGGTGGCAAATTGTGATGCTTGTATTCTGAAAGCTTAGTATCTATACGAACTGTTTAGGCATGATACACATATCGCTCTAGTGGCTTGTTTTTGTATTGCCTTTATATGTATACCCAATGTTTTGTGATTTACTAATTTCAGGGTTCTTTGAAGCAAACATCATCTCTAAGTATTGGTACTTATACTTACCTTCGTCCAATTTGCTTCAAAATTTGGCACTCAAATCAAATTATGTGATGGACAAAAAAAACTATGATGTTAATATTTGTTATAACTTTGGAGTTATTAGGTGAAACAAAAACATACAGTTAATTTAAAAAAAATTAAAATTTAATGTCTCACAAGATTTGAGTGAAAAGATCAATGTTTAGTTTATATATATATACCAAAAATCCATACAACAAAGATTTTTTCAAGCAAGAAATGAATTATCTAGTCTATGGTTTAAGGTTAGCATTATATCCATCATGTCGATATAGGACACCAAGAAAGCAGACAAGTCTCCATTACCACCATCAAGTCAATTTATGTTATCCAATGTGAGGATGGTAAAAATATTTGTTGGCAATACAACACTTCTATCTTCTGTAGACATAAAGTGGTGTCAATCTCTTCCAACTTGGTATAAGTAACAGAATGACCAAGCCTATTAAGAATCTGGATGACTTCCAATTCCCAGTTAACAATTTTACCACGTATGGTAGCAAGATGTGTTTTGGTGACAGCTGTTTCCATTTCTCACTGCATAGAGCAGATCTTGTCCAATGGAATTCACTACACAGTCTATCCTTTTTGACTGTTTGGTACCTTTCTGAAACTCCGTCAATATTGTACATAAGACTTGAGTAACCAAATCTGGAAGACTAACTGATTCTGGAGTCATCTGCAATGGTTGTGGAGGCCAAATACTATTTACTTCATGCTGCACAATGTCCGATCACAAGTGTAGGGCTGTTTTATTCAACGGTGCTTGGGTATCTGCTGATTATGATGAGTAAGTTTTGAAAGTATTTTTCAACTGTTGGATTTGTTTTGCAAGTTTGTCTTTCAACAAATTGTCTGGAAGTATGATCAATTTTCTTTATATATATCCTTAATGATGTGAAGGGCTGTGCCAAACTCAGCATCTAATTTGCAACAATTGTGTTTTTTGATCGAATCTTTGATTTTCTTGTATCCAAGTTATGTAATCAAATTTACCAGCTTTTTTGTTAGATCTGACACTGGCATAAATTCTGGATTTACAAAGAGATCGTTACATATGAAAGCAAAGAGGTCACTGTAAACTTATTTCTTCAATTCACTGTATTCGACATCGGAATCTAACTTCAAGTCGTCTGTAGTGTTTTCTGTGGAGGAATGTCCAGCTTTTGTATAAGAACAATAGCATGTTCTAAGGTAATGACCTTCAGCAGCAACCAGCTTATGATGGAAAGTATTTGTCCATCTCCCTTCTCTAAAGCTGATTAGCAGACTTTTTTGTATGCACCTAGTGTAGTGCATTTTAATAAAGGTTTTCTAGTTTTCTTTCCTTTTAGATATATAGTTTTTTTTACAAAAAATGCATACACTGTCATACGCAGTTGATATGTTTGGTGCGTGTCATCCATAACATTTTGGACCTTCCTTGTCTGTGTCGGTTTGAACAGTTCTTTCACCTTTGGAAGCTAATGAATCCAAGGTTTTCTTCAAGGTGAAAACACTACGACATTGCCAATGATATTGGATCTTTGAAATTTCTCCTTTTTTTCAGTGTTGATGCAATGTCAAGTAACAAGGTAAACTGTCAATACTTTCTGCTGCTCTACATATAGAATTTTCCATGAATTAACATCCTGTAATATTATCGGATTTTTGCTCTGGTCTTCATCTTTGGTGTGAATAATGCATGTCATTTGAGCTGTTTTGACAGGTATGTTAGTTATTTGTGATTCACTCTCAATGGGCTCTATATTGGCTTGAGCTAGAGATCCATCAGACTCTGAAAATATAAGTAAATTGATCTGTATCAAACTAGAAGTAAAAGATAATTCAATTTTTAATTTTACATATGCAAAAATATATTTCAAGTGATATTTGTTAACTTAAAACATCTCAGATATCACAAATTTCATAATAATGACAGTTTATGATCACAGAAATACCAATATGCAGGTAATCGTCATTTAACATGTTATGGGTTTCTATACTGTAAACCATACATCATCTTAGTGAACAAAGAACTTTCTAAAAATTGAAAATTAGATATTTGATGCATAGAGTCAAAATATGCAAATAAAATGTCCCAATAGTTTTTTAATTCACTTATTCCTATGTAATTGCTGCACATATGTAAAGCATACAAAATTAATGATTACTGGCAATTTTATTCCCAACTTTTAGCTGATAATCAAAACTATTTTAATGCCCTGCAAAAAAATATCTCAAACAAAGAAGTTGGTAATTTTGGAATAAAAAGGCTAATAACTCCCAAGTTATAACAAATATCAACATAAAACTTCATAGGCTTTTTGTTCATCACACAATTTGATTTGTTTGCCAAGTTTGAAGTAAATCAGAAGAAGGTAAGAACTAATACTTAGAGATGACATTTGCTTTGAAGAACCCCAAAGTTAGTAAATCACAGAACATAAGGTATACATATAAAGGCAGTGAAAAATATATAAAGCTACTATAGCCAGATGTCTATCATGCCCAAACAGTTCATATAGATACTAAGCTTTCAGAAAATAAGTATTAGAATTTGACACCCCAGGTGGTACTGATCGGCTATTTTCAGTCCCCTGGCTTATGGATTATACTCTTGATAATTCTAAAACATTGTTATTGTTATAACTCACTTTGTGATATTCATATATTTTGAACTTTGATAAAAAGTAATAGTTTTGAAAAATTTAAAAACTTAACAAATACATTATCAATGAAAGTATTTCTTAATTCTTTTGCCCCGGGTATCTTTCACTATGCATGACAGAAAGGTTTAGTGTCTTACATTTAAAACTTTATTAACTACTTTTTGTTCATGTTACACCAATAGTGTAGCATAAAATCTTAGTTAATAATCCATATTTTAATAGTATACAAGTTTTAAGTTTCTAATTCTTAAAGGCAATATTAAAGAACATCCTAATTTCCCCTAGTGTGACACTTGTGACATATCTTCTCTAGGCATCTTGTCTTCTCTATTTTATCCACCACATCTTGAAAAAGTATGAAATTAAATGTAAATTACTCTCTATAGAAGCGTCACTGCTCAAATGAACTATATTTTTTTATATTCTTCAATTTTGTTTGGTTACAGAGCTATAAATATAAAAACGTTTGAAATGCATTTAGGACGTTTTAGGGATTACACAGAAAATTTGAGATTTTTGAGATGAGGAAAAGTATTTTTAATGTTAACATTAAAATCACTTTGCACACAGACTATTCAAAACAAATACTCAATATATTCATGTGCAAATCTTTATTTTAGTTTATTAAAAATACTTCACTAAAAATATTATTTTTTGTATGTGAAAGACTTGTAACTAAAAAACTGTCAAATTTTGTGAAGATATACACACTATATTGATAGTTAGAAGTATTAAATGTATAAAGACTTTAAAGGAGTACAGAGAGGTCACGTGGTCAGTCAAATTGAATGACTCTGTGTTGAGAGAGTTGAATGATAATTCTTTTGAATGAAATATATAATAAAACTGTACAAGTACTAAAAAGTTCACATTAAAAATGTTATGGTACATGTAAACAAAATTATATGTTACAACTTTTGACATTGACTTATATATCAAATTTCCATATCAGTTCATCTGCTGGTTACTCCAGTTTATTATTGAGTCAAAGCAAAGCATTTTGTATGTTACAAAATAAATTTTTTTAAAGCAAAGTGTATGTGTTATTTTTCAGGCATAGAAAGTTCATATTTGAGGCATGGAAACGAGTTTTTAAATACCAAGGTTTAGTAATCACTTTTGAGCTATAAAACAATTTATTTATTGTTAAATATAAGTATCAGTTTGCAACTTTATTAAACAGTAGCTTCACAGTTATGATATACATCTGAAAGACAATTTGATAAAAGAATAAAAGGTATTTCCAAATTTACTATTGATGTGTAAACACAATTCAACTTAAAAAGAGAAAAGAAGTAAAAACTTACAAAAATATTTGTATTTTTTATTAATGGTTATATAGTCCTGCAGGTGCATGATAAAGAAACACATACCATGGTTTATAAGTACAAACTTTTATTGGAGAAACCTGTTTATTTATATTTCTATAGTATCTAATTTTCATTCATGCATGGCCTCTAAACAAAATCTATGACTTTATCATTAGGACTTAACATACACAAATAAGTTTTAGCTGCAGTTGTTAAATAACTTGTAACAAAATAGAATAATGTATTAATATTTTTCCTGCATCCTTTTTATATAAGTTACTCATTTTTAATTGATCCATTTGAGCTTTAAGTCTTGACTCAAGTATGATTCATTCAATGATTAATTTATTAGTATAAATAGTATAGTACATTGTATCCTGTTGCTGGGTGCATTGACTGAATGTTTGTGTTGGCGATGGTGCTTATGCATAATATATATTATTATTTCTATTCTGTTCTTTTAATTACCATTGTTTCTTTTCATGTTGCTTGTTCTTATTAAGATTTTATATTTATAGATTATTGTACCATGCTTGCAAGCTCCCTATCCATTTTAACTGTTATTACAAATCACTTCTTATTAGTGTTAAAATTACTTTCAATTTTTTAATTCGTATATTGTTATTATAGTACATATGAAATATCATAAATTAAATATTTTAAAATCATTTACTGCAGTTATATATCTTATACAAGTCATGTGTGGATCATATAATACTTTGTAGACGTACAGAGTGAATAATTGTTATGGTTTAATTGTGTGAAAACCTTTAATTCAGTTAAATCACTAATTTAAACATTCCTGAAGTTTTGTATTCATTTGAGATTTTAATACTTAGTGGATTCTTAACAGGTTATCAGTTTTTGTAAAATACGATTTGTGATAACATCTTTTTACATTTTGTAATTTGTCCAACTTTATAAAATAATAATGAATGAAAGAATCAGTGTTTATCATATATTAAATTGTTTAATAAGCTCTAATACTTCAAACAACATTGATGATATAGCAGTGACTTGTATATCTATAAGTAGGTGTTAATTTATTGTTGTAGATTTTGTTTAGTTGTATTCAATGTACATATTTTTTCTGCTTTATGACAAATATATTTAGATTTGTTATTGGGTTTATTCAGAAAAAATTTCCAGGAAGTATATTTCCTTTATCATTTCATAAATATTATTCATCTAGTTAAAGAATTTTTTTTCTTCTTTTAGGATGACATGGTTCAAGTTGTCATGCTTCACCTTTGGTCCAGTTTTACCAACATTAAAGCTCTAAACTTTGTCACATGGAAATTTCACTGCTAAATTTAGACTTTACTTTTCTACTTGTATTTGACCATTATCTTAGTTCTATCATGGGGAATGTTTTTACCACCTCATTGATCACAGTTCTCTGCTTTCATTCTGTTCCACTACAAGAAACTTTGTGATTTTGTGATATCACAGCTTAATAGTTTAAGTTGTAGAAATTAATCTCAAGTAGAAGCAGCTGAATATTTATGAAACACATTCTAGCTTGCTAACCTAGTAAAAATGCACAGCACGTATATGTTACAAATAAATATATATATCTCGGTAGAAAGAAAAGAAAGTGTATCATTATAAAACAAACTTTACATATATACTGTAACCCAACTTAAATCACTTGTATGCTAATTAGACAAACTAGTTTGATTTAATATATCTTTATACTTTTATGAAAAATATATAGAATAAAGTTATCCTGTTAATTAATTCTCTTTGAAAATTCCTTTATATAGCAAGCAGTATTGATCCTCAGGATCTTAAATAACTAAGCCACCACTTAATATTTTAAAGCTAACAATTTTATACTAATTAGCATGAAACAATTAACAAAGTACAAATTTAGGTTTTCACAACTTATTATACCAGTGATGAAATTCGTTTAACTGGTATTATTGAGATTTCAAAACATATACTTACCTTCTCTCACACTACAACTCTTGCCCATCTAAGCATTTGTCTGATTTTCTCTTGTTTGCTCCAGTCTTTTATAACCCCACTTAACTGCCCTTGGCGATACTTGTCTTATGACACTCTCCACCTATCTGAATGCATCCTCTATCCTTGTACTGTATATAAGCACCTCATTCAGATAGTTATCACTTTTTCTTGACAAAGTGTCTCTTAGTGTTACAATCGTTCAAACTACTTTGAGCATTCTTTGTATTACATAGTTGATTTTTGTATAAAAAAATTTTTTTAATTGGTAAGTCAATATACAGTATGAATTCCCGGGTTGATTATTTCCGGCACAGAGGCAAATCAGGTCACTCTTGGTTGAAACTGTCAGTAACCTTCTTTGTAGTGAGATGGAGACATTGTCAGTTTTGTGAAGTTCCTCCAGTGGGCTCTGAGGCTGCAATTAAGGGCAATCCTGGACATTCTGGAGAGAATTTTGAATCGGTTTTTCCTGCACCTTCTTTTATTCTTTTGGCTTCTCAGTCACCCTGTGGGACAGTGGTAAGTTTACAGACTTACAACACTATAGTGGACATACCAGATAGCCCAATGTTGCTTTGATCTAACCAAACAAACGTACCTGACAAAATGTTGTTCCAAACAACAGTAATAAAAACAGTCTCTAAAAGAAATAAAGGAGGAAGCCACTTTGGAATAAGCTGTCTCTGATTTGTTTTCTTCATTTGGTTCATCGAAAGTGTGGTATTTTGGGTCTTTTCCCAGTTGCTTTTGAGTCTGTACCTTACTTTATGGCTGAAAGATCTGGGAGCGAATACTTAGTTTTCTCTCCATCCACAGACATTGTGGTTCATGCAGGGAGCATACTGATCAGTTATGTGAAGGGACAGCTATGTCTTATCTGCCACAATTGTCAGAACTACGTGATTTAGCCTATGAAGCATACTTCGACTCTCAAATAATACATCTGCTCCTCAAAATTAGGGGTTCTAAGGTGGAGTTTGTAGTTAATCTGATCAGATCATTGTCCGTACAGGAGTAAGTGTACGGACTTACAACTCTAACATTCAACATGTTGTTTTCCTGACACAAAATTTTGTTTGAAGATTCTCAGGATCATCAACTTCATGGATCACATGCTGGAACCATTGTTAACATGCACATTGGTTCAATTGTCAGCTTCATTCATCCTTGTTGTCGTTGGCATCTCAACTTTCATTGGCTCCTACAGGGGGGGTCATAGTTACACCCCTATTCGAGGGTCCTGACATCAGCCCTTCGGTACATTGGTGCCAAGAACAGATTCTGTCCATATGCAAGGGTTCTGCTGCTCGGTCGGAATGCCGCCAACAGCATAGGTGATTATTGTATGCCTTTTGGATCTGTTGGGGCCTGGCTCTGAGAATTTCTGGACATGTGGTAACATTAACCATAGGCACTACATAATGTCTACTGGTCCTTGAGTCAGAATTAGTCATTCAGTTCACGTCTTCACCACCATTATCCACCCAACCTGTAGAGTTTCCATCTCCCACAGATCCTCAGTTTTTGGAACTTAGTTATATTACTATCAGAGTTTGGTTGGTCTGGGTGTAGAGAGAGTCGTGTTAGTTCTTCCAGGGTTTTATTCCTGTTAGTTGTTGGGCCTAAGAAGACAGAAGATTGCTGTTCAGTCATCGATCTTTCTCATCTATATCAATGCCTAGATTCTCCAAGGTTCACAAGTGACTCCTCAATCTGAGTTGGCATTTTTTACTAGGATTGTGAATGTCCAAGTTCAGTGTAGTTGGCTCCTATCTGCACTATCATAAACATTGATTCACTGGATTCCCCAGTTTCCTTATTCAGGATCATTCTTCGATCTTGTGGGGATGTTAAGTTGGGACAATACTAAGATATGGGTTCCTCTGCCACCACCTCATCTGGAGATCCATCTCTTCACAAATGCCTTGCATCACTGATGGGGTGCATATCTCAGCAGTCAGGAATTCCAGAATGTATGCATGGATGATGAGGCTTACCTACACAATGTTTCAGTCCTTCTTGCTCTTCAAAAAGTGATGCCTCATGGTCTGGGCTTATTAAGGGGAAAGTTGTCAGGCTTGTCTCCGACACTTCCACGGTGGTGTCTTGCATTTCCTGTTAGGGGGGAACTTGGTCTATAGCTCCTTGTTTTTGAACTTTGGATCTCCTTTCTCAGAACCACTCTTATCATATCACTGCACTAGCCTGCCATGTTCCACAGATCTTGACTGCAGTAGCAGATCAATTGTCTCGACCCAAATACATTTTCCCAACAGAATAGATGTTGCACCACACAGTTTTATATTGGATTAGCTCTCATTTTGAAACACTGATGATTGGTGGGTTGGCCATTCATTGGAACACTCAACTATAGGAAATATGGACTCCATTGCCTCACCTTTGGGTTTTGGCAATGGATGCATTCCATCAAGACAAGATGGGATTACAACTCTAGGCCTTCCCTATGATTTGTTCCAACTCATTATCGGGTCCTGTTGATAGCACTGGATTGGTAGCTGCAACCTGGTTTCTGCTGCACCTTCAGGAGTGCCTATATCTTCCACTTTCTCTTTGGACATCTATGTGGAGGCAGCTATGATCTGACATGGTATACCCAGCTATCTAGAAGCTAAAGTTTCAAACATGGCTCTTTCGCAAGGATTTTGCATATTCCACAGTTGCCCTGTACAAGATAGCCTTATTGACTACCATTCAATACTCAAGATAAAATTTCTTTGAGTCCCAGTACTCTCCGGATGCCAAAACATGCTCACCCTTTCAGCCATGGGGGCATTATAATGTGAAGTCAATCCCATTATTCATTGGTAAAAGAGTAGCCCAAGAGTTTGAGTGGGTGGTGATGACTAGCTGCCTTCCCTCTAGTCTTTCATTGCTAAATTAGGGATGGTTAGGGCAGATAGCTCTCATGTAGCTTTGCGTGAAATTCAAAAACAAAGAAACTCTCCAACTTCCTCAAACTGCTTTTGATCCTTTGTTGCAAATGCCCATTCCAGTTCCCTAACTGGTATTTTAAGGTTACATTGCATACCCTTTCTCAACACCCTTTTGTGACCTTAGTCTCATATGCCATGTATCATCATTACCTAAAGGTTTATTTTTCATTGCTGCTGACCTACAGATATTGCCAGTCAGAGTGGTTTGTGCTGATTGCCCACAGGATGCTTTATCATTCTACCTACATCCTCAGACCAGTTCTTCTTCCCTAAGATACTGTCAGCCACGGAAGAGAAGAAATCCTTTTCACCAATTCATCTGATCACTAATTCTCACTTCTATGACAGATCAGATTTTAATAGTTTCTTATGTACATTGAGGTTCCTGGAGGTTTTGTTGCCTCCACTAATGCCTTTAGAGATTCTAGACAATGACTTTTTATTCATTGGGATCATACAGTTTCCTAGGATTTATATCTGGTTACATTGACAAGATGGGTACAAAATGGATCTATATTGCTTATTCTGGGCTGTCTTTGAAAGCGAGGAATCTTCTGCGAGTCACATCTAATCAGATTCATCACATTTTTATGTACTTAGTAGCTGGAGGACATTGTGCTGACTGGTATGTGGACCTCTCCAAATACGTTTTTTCACATTATTTACATGATCTGGCAGTATCTTCATCTGAGGGTGTTTGACTACTCCCTGTAGCTATCTTAACCACTTCCACTAGATGTTACAGAGGGGTGTGTATTTTCATTGCTACACTTGTCTCTACTTTACCTTTCAGGGTACCTTACCTCGTTTTCACAGGATCCAGTTCTGTGGCAAGTGTTACCGAGGCAGGTGTGCTTCTATCTGACCAATACTGCACTAGAAACCACTAATTCAATATACTTTATCTAGGTTGCAACAGGCTCTCTAGAAATGAAGTGTTCTATAAGACCACTTAGAGGCTGCCTGGGTGGTATCACTGTACTATGCTGTACTATCATGACTAAAGCATAAGGGGATCCTGCTCCTCCCTGCCAATCATTAGATTGAATAAATTGGGGTCGGTTTGCTTTTAAAAATTCGGGGAACTTAGTTCACCTATTGAACTGTTCCTCTGGACTCCATAATGCACATTACCTCCCAGATTCTACTAGGGAATCCTTACCACACCCAGTTTCCAGTAATTGGGGTGGTGGACAGAAGCTTTTTCTCCAGAGCATTAGAGTGAATTTCCTCCACTCTTGGAGAAGAGGGCAAAGTTGGGGGACCTCCTACCTGGGTCCCTGGATGTTTTTTTTCCCAGATGTTGGTAGGAGAAGCAGGAGCCTACTCATAATACTAGTTCAGATTTGATGCTAGGCTATCAGGTTGGGTTGAGAGTGACCCTTCTTTTTGATCAATATTGGTTTAGTACATTGTTCATAGAAGAGGGTCCATTGTCTCCTTCTAATTCCAAATGCAGAGTGGGTCCATCCTGGGTCCTTGGTTGAGCACAATTTGTTCCACATCCTTCCCATAATTCTGGGGGCAAGTGGAATTTCCCTTGCCCACATGGTTTTCGTAGGTTGAGAAAGGCATACAAGATTCCATCATTCTCAGCCTGGGGTGTTGCCTTTCATACTTTTTCAGGTTGAGGAGAAGACCTGTCCACTTCGGTGTTGCTTACCTTCTCGTCGTAATTCTGGTGGCTCTGAATACATCACTCTATAGTTACAGGTTGGGATTCATTCATTGGTGTATATACATATATCTTGTGGTCCAATTGCCCTAGACACCAATGTAGGATATAGGGACCATGGCCCTATAATTCCAACCCTGAACAGTGGAACCTCAGCCATCTGGTTGGGGCCTGGTCAATAGTGATGATAAACCATGTAAAATTCCACCCACAGTAATGAATAAAGTTCTAGGTGAAGAGAATACCTGTTCTTGATGTAGTGTGGTTCCCCCACTAGGTGTCAATCGTCTATTGACACACCCACGATCTATGCAGATACTTTCTGTATGAATAATGCCCCTCACCGGCCCCTCCACCTTCTTAATGTTCGATTCTAGCTGTTTGTTTTGGAACTTAACATTTTCTTAAATCGAAAATGTATTTCCAATAATATTTACCGGAATACTTACATGGATTATAAGATGCACCCTTATTTTGAAGACAAAGTTTTGGGGAAAAAAGCTACAGTTGCATTTGAAAGATTTTTATTGAACAAAAACTCAATTTGATACTTTAAAAATTAGTATATATTGTTCCAAACACAAAAGAGCTCAAAACATCAAAATAAGAAAATACCGTAAACAAAAAAAAGTTTACTGTTCTTTAGTTTGGTTTAAAACCTACAAAATCTTCATTGCTTTCACTGTAATTTATTTTTTTATTACTTAGGGAGCATTATAAATAGTTATGTTTTTAAAAGAAAAAAAAATACTATTGTTATAAATAACATATTCAATTGAACTAAACTATGCATGCCTATTTAAATATATTTACACATGGCTTGTGTATATCGTATATATACATATGTATTATTCATTCCTTTGGTGTATAGGGTGCAAGCAGATTTTGACATCAAATTTTGGGGTAAAAAAGTGCGTCTTATACACCAAAAAATATGGTACCTCTTTTCACACTCTCCTACCCTTCCTCCCCTCTAAAAGCCAGTGTTAGAGACTGCAGATTGAGTCAGTCTCAAAAAAAAAAAGAAATAACTTTATCTGAATGAGGTGCTTATATATAGTACCAGGATAGAGGATGCAATAACATAGGTGGAGAGTGTCATAAGTATCACCAAGGGCAATTAAATAGGGCATAAAAGACTGGAAGAAGTGAGAAAAAATCAGTCCAATATTTAGATTGGCAAAGGAAGAAACCCTGGCAGTGAAATAATAGTTGTAGTATGAGCTGAGGTGAGTATTATTGGAAATACATTTTCGATTTAAGAAAATGTTAACTTTCCAGTCGTACACATTTTGTCAGGTTCGGAAGTCAGCCAAAATTCTAGTAAAATATGTTTTCCTCTTTTACAAAAACACTTAAAAATTTTGAAGATTGAGTATAATCCTTGGTTATGAACTTATCAGGAAACAGCTTGCTACTTCCTGATGAAAAATGTTAAATCAACAAAATATAAACATATCCATTGACTTAATATAAAATAACATAGCAGCAAATAGCATTACTTCTGTGAAATCATTTTTGGGTATCACAGTTGTGTAAACGACTATAGTATGGTCAGTATTGAAAAGTGTCTCTTTGATAGTGTTGTTGCACAAAATGTATTTATGAGCTAGTACACTTGTTCATATTAGTTATTATTATTGTGTTAACATTAACTTATTATTATTATTAATGATTTCTCATCATCATTATTAACTTTTAAGGTAAAATGTCATGAAAATATCAACTCCATTATTGCATTCTTATGTGCAAGATGTGTGAAACTATAAATTATACATGCAAAAACTTGTACTTCAGATTTCTTGTACTGTTTATTTTGTTATCAAGTATACAGTAACATCCAATTCCAGTGGTTAATGTTATAAGGTATAAGGATGCTATTAGTTCCTGTGATTTCTATAATACTGGATAAGATTAATGGCTACTTGTTGGTTTTGTATTACTAAATAATTTAGATAAGTTTTATATTAAAATCAAAAACTTTTCATTTAAAAATTTAAATATTAGTTTGTTTCATTGTAGCAGTGTTTCAAAATACATAAACTGTGAAGATAATTGTACACATTATTCAGTATGTGTATTTTACAATCTTGCAAACATCCCATATATAAACAGATTTAAAAATAATCCCAGTTATTGTAAGAATAATTATTTTATTACTTTTTACAAAGAAAGAAAGTCATGAAAGCAGCCTTGACCTTTGCTACTTGGATTTTTATGTGATATTGTCTCTTTTATGTCCTGTGGTTTTATAAACATTTAAGACTGTTAGCATTTTTATATAAGTAGTTCTTGTCATGTAAAAAGTGTTTAAGGTAAAATATCCAAAGCTGTTTTTTGTAATAATGTATATCATCTAACTATATACTTCTGTAGCTGTATTTATGAGTAGTAAAATTAGCTTGATTTTCAATTATTAGTATTTTTGCTGTCCCCCTCTTTTTTCTGATCTAACAGAGGTGTTGAATTGCTAAACATAATAAAACCCTAGTATTTTCTTCTTAAACAAATTAATGTTAGGAGTAAGGGGAGAGAAGTACGTGTTTAAGTTATAGTTGTGATGACAGCTATTATAGTGATTTTTTTTTTCTCATGGCATGATAACTAATAAAATTATTAGTAAAGGTAAACAACATTTGACATAATTTCCCTGTTGTATTTTTATTTTACAAAGTTACAGACAGCTGTGTTAGTATTCTGATAGGATTTGTACTTGTAAATCATACTCGGCCATTCAGGAGGAATAAGTCTGTAAATACACCTTATGAATGAGTCTATCAAAGTCTAAGAAGGCAGTTTTGCTTAAATATACTTTTCATAGATTTGTTTTTCCGACATGCATGATGCTTTTCTCCAAGCTTTTGTTTTCTAGAAATTGATGTGCTCATCCAATTTAAGGTTGTTTATTGAAATCTAAACTTTTAATGTTTCTCAGACCCTGCATATTTTGTAATTCTTTCTTATCTATCATAATGTCACTGATTGTAGTGTAGTAGTTAATTGTAGAATATGTCAATATAACTTATCAAAATATTTAATTTAAAGCTTTTCTTGTATTTCAGTTTTTAGTATGAAATTCTTGATTTTGGACTATTGCTTAAATCATACTTTTCATGATAGGCAGACATTGAGGAAAAACAGCCTCTGTATTGTATGAATAAAATAGAAAATGATGTAAATATTGTGATTTTAATGTTTGCATATTCTGATACTTCTGTAGAAAATTAAGAGTTGGATTTTTGTCTTTCTGATTAAGAAGCTAACCCCAAAAAATAAGTCAAGAAATTTCATCTTTATAAATTCAATTTTACATTTCATAGTAATTTTTAAGCTTTAGTTATTGTTGTTGCATCTTGGCAGAAATATACAACAGTAATAGATCAAATGGAAATTTTGTTCTTCAAAAACTCATTTGTAAATATTTCATTTAAAGTAGTTATACTATTGTTTTGAATTGTGTTATCCCAAGATTGAAACCTGTCACCTCCAAACATGTTCATGCTTTTCAGCTGTCAGCATGTTATAAAAGTAACAGTCAACTTCACTATTCATTATGGAAGAATAGCCAAAAATAGTAATAGGTACTGCCAGCCACTTGCCTTACCTGTGGCTGGTAGTTCAAAGTTAGAGTTGGTGACAAAATTCCTCAATCAATTTGCCATAAAACAAAAATTTGTTTGTGTTACTAAATATAGTCATGTGGCATCAAATTTCAGAACATATTTCTCTTATCTGTATATAATGCATATTTCTTGTTTTAATGTAGGAGGGTTTGTGGCTATTGTTTTGTGTGAAAGAGATTTACCAAGTACAGTGGTCCTTAGATTAAACGTGTGTCTTCAGAAGAAGCCCATACCACTGTTTTGATGAGACATATTACTTTGGTTTCTCAGTACTAAATATTTCATGTAAGTAACGTGTTTTACAGTTTACATTTCATTAATCATTGTAGAAATGTCTTTGGATCCTGGACATATATTTAGTCATATCTTATACTAATGGCATTTCCTGTAATTTTCGAAGGAATTTTAATCACTGTACTAAATGTTAGCTAGGTGACAGTTAAGAGGGTGAAGAAATAATGATGTATTTGTGTGTATCTGAGTTTATGCTGCTATATGGCTGAACCTTCTTGAAAAATTGCCATTCAAACTAGGCTCCATAAGCTTTTCTTTATGTATATTACATTTTTGTTTTTACATTATCTATTTCAAGATGTATTCAGGTTGCAAGTCTTTGGCTTATTCATCATGAAAGTTAAGGTGAATAGTTTAGTCAAAATATTACAGAAGTCAAAGATGTGTTTTATGTTGTCATAATTCTCAGCTGATAATCTTGAAGCCGGCATGTGCTTACAGCTCAAGTTGATATTAAGGACATAAAAAATATACTTAGTTTCATTCTTTCTCTGTTGTGAATCTTGGCCATATGGTATGTCTTTTAAGTCATTTTTTTGTAATTCAACTTTTTTTTAATACTTTGCTAGTCAAGGCATAATAGTTTTATAGGGAAAGATTTTTTTATAAGGTGTACGAAAAAACTTTAATATGTATATTGAGTTTTTATGTGAAGGTACTGTGATTTCTGGTATTTGCGTGCATGTAAGTTTATGCTGCTATATGTTGGAGTCTTTTAAAAAGAATGTCATTTAAACTAGATACATTTCATAGATTTTGTCTTATAAACAATGACTAACTTTTTCTGCTTATCTTGACTGCTATTCTTAGGCTGGAGATAAGCATTTAGTGTTGTATTAAAGGTGTTTTAGGCATTTTAGACAGTTTTGGTTTTAATAAACTGCTTCTGTCTGTTCTAAAGTGGAATGTTTTGGCTTCTATATTGAGGCCTCAGGTTGATCTAAGTTGCTGTTAAATAACTAATATTAAAAGGTGCTATATAGATACAGTATCTGTCACCAAAGGTTTATACACACACCTGCACACACAGTTTTCTATATACTTCATGTCGGTAGCCTATAATTAAATTTTTCTATGGTGTATTTGTATTTAATCTTTATTTATAAAATTTAAATATTGAATGAATGCTAAGTAATTCTTAACTGGACATTTGAAGAATATATTTCTCTCCTTAAGTATTTATTAAGTTCTGAATTAAAAATCATTTTTACAACATTCTTGATGCTATCATTGAATTATTTACTCTTAATCCATGATTTTGTCCTTGAAGAAAATTTTATTTTAACCCACAAGGCTATTCCTATATTAAACTTGCCTCTAATCTTTAAAACTAGCTCTGAATTATAATTGCTTCTAACTCTTGAAGCTAGTCCTAAATTATAGTTACTTCTAAACATTAAAGCCATCCCTAAATTATAGCTGCTTCTAGCTCTTGAAGCTAACCCTGAATTGTAGTTGCTTCTAATTCTTGAAGTTTGCTCTGAATAATAGTCACTCCTAATCTTAGAAGTTATTTAGCCCTGGATTGTGGTGACATCTAATTTTTGAAGCTAGTCCTGAATTTCATTGAAGCTTAGTGCTTCATGTTCTCCATGAACTTAGATTTAAGAAAAAAATTATATTCAAAATTAAATGAAAGTAGTTTGAGCTCATTTTAAAACATTTGGTAACTAAAGATTCTATAATTTGTCAGTAATATGTTGTTTAGTTAGGGAAGTAGAGAATTTCTTACTTACATTTGAAGGTTACAGAAAACTGAAATTGTCTATTTCAATCTTATATAGATACGTATTCAGCAGAGTTAACATGCAAACAACTAATGAAGTAATAGAAATTTATAAAGAAAAGTATGTTAACGCACTGCACATATGTGAATAATTTATACTTACACAAGCTAGTATGACCTGGTATGTAGTATGTAAATGAAATTATTTGTGTTTAGCTGACTATCAACTGAATATATATATAAAACTCTCAGTATAATAAACCTAAATTGTATATGCTATGGTCAAAAAAACTGTTAAAAAGATTTCAAGCCACTAGTATCCCTTTACATCTGGTGATTACAAAAAATTTCTTATCACTAAGTAATTTAGTCATAGATTTGTACTTTAAAAATACCAAGAAAACATAGATTACATAATATCTACTTAGGCTGTGAATTTTTTGCCACTAGAAGATTGTTTTTTCATAGCTACATTATTAACCTATTTTTTCTGAATATTAAATGTGAATATTGAAAAAAAAAATTGTGAAGAGGTCCATACTACATTTTTCAGCAAAGATAACAGAAAAATAAACAATTCTTTTGTGAGAATCAAGTATTGTTTTAAAATGGTGACCCATTCATGCATAGAGAAACTTAGTGAAATGGAAACTTGCAAAGTTGTTTATAAAACTGTACAGAAGTGGATTTTACTTTATGACATTATTCGTATTTGTTTTCCTGTTTCTCTGTTGATGCAGTAAATGGGGTAAATTTTACAGTCACTTTTGATTTAAAACATTGGTGGCTTTATGTACTTTATATTATTTTCAAATGGCACTGTTATCTCTGAAACTTATGGCCCATATGGATTTGAACCCACTAGTAAATTTGTACCAAAGTTAGCCCTTGTTAAGGAACACAAAACATTTGTAGTGTTTGTTACAAATTGTCAACTAAATCAAAAACAAGTGTGAAATGTATTTCTTTTTTCTTTTGTGGTTAATAATGTCATACTTTTTTTTTCATTATGTATAAGCAGAAAATAAGCATGTAAAAATTTTAATTATTATCAGAAATACCTCAGTGATCATGTTAGGTAGAAAATTCAGTATAGCAGTTGTCTAATTTTTGACAAAGTAATACAAACCTTTCTTATTGTATGCATATATTGATAAGCTGTATATTGGTTTTCAGAAAAGTAAACATCACCGTGATTTTAACCTAATTTACTTTGTGGGTGGCTTCAAACTAAATTTTAAAAGTGGTTATAAGCCTTTGTCTAACCTTACCTGCATAAAACTTGGTTATTATATATTTTACCATAGTAGTCACTACTATGCAGTAAACTGTGAGCACTGTTACAACAGACTTATATAAATGTTTTTTAGTTTAAAGTGGATTAGTATAAAGCATTAAATCTGCACTTATGTTGTTGTTATTGTTGTATTTTAAGTCTTAAAACTAGTAATTTTGTATAAATATTGAACTTGAAGTAATACGATTTCCTCGTTGCAGCTTTAAGAAGTACAAAGAAAATTGGGATTTTGTTTTCTAAGTAATATGTATAGCAACTTTCGTTTAATATAATAATGTTCAACTGTATTTGTAACTGAAAAGTATTTTAGTTATTTTATTCACATCTACTACATTTTTTATCAGGTTGCTGGCAATGTAGTGAAGAAAAATTATTTCTGATATGAAAATTAATTTCCAAAGTATCTTTCAAAATACTTCTTGCATATTGATGAGTTTGTTGTAAACTTACTTAGAAATTAAAACATTATTGTGAAAAGAATGTTATTTCTAAGGTCAAAAAACAGTGTACTAGTTTCTCCATCTTGTTAAACAATAAAAATTAATAATTGAACAAATTGATTGAATTTATGTACCCTCCTTCCCCCCCGTATTACACA
>NW_013667513.1:141580-142493 GCF_000517525.1 Limulus polyphemus
AACACCAGTGGCAAGAAAACCTGCAACAGTGGCAGCTCGAACAGCAAAATAAACAAGAGAGATTACAGTAGTTGTTGGAGGAAAAAGAAAAGAAACAAGAAGAGAGACAACAGCATGTGGCAAGAAAACCTGCAACAGTGGCAGCTCGAACAGCAAAATAAACAAGAGAGATTACAGTAGTTGTTGGAGGAAAAAGAAAAGAAACAAGAAGAACCAGAAAAGAAACAAGAAGAGAGAGACTACAGCAGTGGTTGGAGGAGAAAGAAAACAAACAAGAAGAAAGTCTCCAACAGTTGAGAGAAAGCCAGAGTACACAAATGGAAAACATTAGTAAATTTCAAAGCGAATTAAATACATTAAAGAATGATTTACTGTATTTTACATAAGGAGGATATATTAGCCATCAACCGAATCAGCCTCAGACAACGGGAAGCCCCTTCCAGACCCCACAGCTAAACCCTAATGCAGACATCTTCAGTCCTGTTAGAAGGCACATCCCAGATATGAATGTCAGCAATAGGGGTGATTTAGTACGAACGAAGTCACAGGAATTCGATGGGAAGGCACTGTGAGAAGCATATAGAGTACAATTTGAGCTCCTGGTAGAAATGAATGGATGTAAAGAGGGGTAGAAAGCAGTATATCTGGCAACGAGCTTGAAGGAACAACCACTGGAAATATTTAGACAGTTGTCAGCAGGCGACAGGCACAACTATAGAGCATTGGTAGCTGCTCTAGAAATCATGTATGGAACTCAAAATCAGTCCAAAGTCTACAGGGCTAGGTTTAGGACTAGAGTCCATGTTAAAATGGAGAGCCTGCAAAAGCTGGCACAGGATTTGGATAGTATGGCACACAAGACCTACCCAACTGCGCCACTCGATCTCTTCAAGTTGTTGCAGATGAATCAGTT
>NW_013667513.1:143400-145305 GCF_000517525.1 Limulus polyphemus
AGCTTCGGGAAACCAGTAGAGGTTGGTGTTGTAAAAGTTCCAACAGCTAAGTGTAAAATGGCAAGCACCTATAGTGTCAACGTGACAGGGAAGCTGGATGGCCAAAGGTTCAACTTTGTCATAGATTCTGCATCTCAGCAAACCCTTGTGTGTATCAAGGTGCTGGATCACAAAGGAGTACCAGAAGCTCTGTGGTGTGACAGGACATTATGCAAGGTTGTGGGGACCAATGTGGATAACTATTGAGCTCATGGGCATAAAAAACAGACAGAAAGTATAGTTGGCTGACATTGAAGACCAATGCATATTAGGACTGAACTACTTACTACCGAGGAAGTGTGTGTAGTTAACTTCGATAAAATGACGATTGGAAACAACAAAGGCCAAATTCCGGTAAGTGTTGCTGCTTCTGTTAATTTGCATATTGCAGCACTTAGGTCAACTACAATACTCCCTATGTCAGCAAAATGGTAAATGTTTTATCGGTTCTCAACAAAGCAATGGATGCTCGCGAAGACCGATTCCTAAACTATTATATATAATCTACTAAAGTGCCTGCTAACAATTAAAGTAACATTTCCTCACCTCTGAAGAACAAAATGGATGCCGTGGATAGAATCTTTCCGTCAATAATAATGCCTCAAACACTAAATCTAGCAATGCATAAACAAGAATGAGAGAGCGGTTTCAGTTATGTGTCTTCTTATGTTCGCTGAGTGTATACAGTTCCCTTCTTGCGCAATAATTCACTTCCAACACGAATAATTTAGTGTATTTAACTATGCTCTTGTTTTGTGTAACATTCAGTTATAATTCTTATTTTATTAATAAACGAACGATTAACGTTGCATCGACCAATAACAATTTATTTGAAATCTGAATAATCTACGTCAGCGGTATACAACCGTCGATGAGATAAAAAACACAATAGCCGAAAGCATAAGTACAAATATATTTTATTTTATAAATATTGATTTACAGCAACTATTAATTCGGTTACCTAATATTTTTACACACGAGTGCATTGGAATTATTTAAGTTCGAAAAAAGTAAAGAGGCATTATTTTATTTTTTAAGGCAGATTTTTAGAGGGCGCATTGCGCCCTCGTGGCTATGGCACTGACTAGACTTATTTACTACATAGAGAAAAACAATATCTTATCAAACATTCAGAATGCGTCACGTCATAACTGACAAACTTCTAATCATGTAGTTCGCCTAACAGAATCCGTATTTCAAAGTTTTTCAATCTTTAGTAATCCACCGTCGCGGCTTTTCTAATCTCAGAAAAGTACTCGATTCAGTGTGGCACTACGAGCTATTATTTAAATTATTTGAACTCAGCATGCCAAGAACTTGGATTTCCAATTTCCTCAACAATCATAGTGCTGAGGTCAAAGTTGACGAGACTACTTCAAATTTATTTAGACTACATGCAGTAGTTACTCTATTCTCAGTCATTACGTTACATTATTTTCGTTAAAGGTTAACAATATTCCGTATCCTAAACTAACCTCTACTCATACGTCTTGTTATACCGATGACTTACTGGTTTTGGAAAACGTCACGAGACTCCCTGGTTGCTTCAAATAAAGGTCGAACTTCGCTTTATCTCGTTACCTCGTAATGTGAAAGTGGCATGTTGCGCTTAACTCAAACAAAATTTTGGCTATTGTATTATATAGATGTTATAAAAGGGAAACAGTTCTCAGGTAAAACTAAAATTATATGATTCCCCAATCTTATTTACTGAGTTAATTAAATTCCTTGGTGTCAAGTGTAACGGAAAATTAACATGAACAAATCATTTTGATATAATTGACATCAAGAGTAGCCAATGATTAAGTTACTTCAGAAAAATAGGAGTGATTCAAAAAGTCTGTAAACCAGACACTATAACAATCT
>NW_013667513.1:146283-159177 GCF_000517525.1 Limulus polyphemus
TCACGTGACATCCGCTGTCGTAACAATATTAAACTCATTTTTGCAAGGCTTGGAGCTTGCTCCGCCCGTGCCATGTATTATCCCACTATTGTAATACTTCTGGGATCGGCCATTTTGTTTTCGAATAAAAAAAATAGAAGAAAAATTTGAGAAATAGTCAAAGTAGATAGGATTTAACCAACATAATTATTACTTCTCAATTGGAGTGTCTGGTACCCACCTTTAATCATTTTTGTCGCCATTGAAGTGGGAATGTTTGAACGCTAAGCCACGGAGATAATGATAATAAATATCTATATATTTTAAGGTGCAATTTCAGGTGGATGCAATTTATCAGACTTGTTTTCGGCGTTATTTTTAATTCTGTAAACGAATATTTTAAAATAATTTTATGTAGTATTGTACTTTTCTGCAAACTGTGAGCTTTAGAATTCGTAAATATCACACTTCTTCTATAAAGGAAATGTGCCGCCATCTACTGGCTTGATTCACTCAGTAATATCATCGATAATTTGATTGTGAAATGTAAATAATACTTAAGTAATATTGCTATTGTTATTACTATTAGTGGCGAGAGATATAAAAAAAACTATTTTTTTAGGAAAGAAGGGCTCAGAAAGTATAATATTATAAGACAAGTTAACAGTGAAAAAAGGATAACACGTCTTAAAACTTAAGTTAAATGGCGAAAGGCACGGAAGTTTTAACTAATCAATTTCACGGTAAGTTAATAAATTACACAATAATTTGGGCTTAAGACTAAATGTGATATTTAGTGATTCACTGCATGTTCGGGCGTTATCGCATTAACTTGACTAAATTGTCAAATATAACAGTAGTACAATGATAAAGCTATTGGCTGAGTAACACTGTTCCACTCCAGTACCACATAGCACTTACATAAAATGATAACACGATAAATACACTACTACAATAACTACAAGTAAAAACATTGCATTTCCTTAAGTGACGTAAAATTTTGGCGTTAAATTGATTAATTCATGTAGAGTTATGATTTTGTATATGATTATATAAATAGAATGGTCAAATGAAAATATCGTTCATATATGATGGTAATACAATTTAAATTTTTATATTTATGTTTATACATTCAAATTAGTTGTTCTTTATTTTTGTACGGAACAATTGGTAATTGTCTATGTAGGGTTAACTTTTAAGTTAACTCACTGTGGCTCAGGGTGTTGATCAAACTTAACCTTAGTACCAGTAATAAAAAAACTAAGTTATTGCCACTAGGCACCAAGTCTAGGTTTAAGTTAAATGGCGATCAGATTAGATATCAAAACAGTTCTAAATTCAATAACTTATGATTTTTTTATACTTGGTAGTTTAATTTTAATTGTAAATATACATACACACACACATATATGCAGCATTAGTACTAGAAACTGAGTGCTATTGTAATGGCTTGAGTGATTTATTTATTATATATGTTATTGAGTAGGCTTCCATCTGTATTAAATATGTAATACAAATTATAATAAACCCAAGTGCATTACACCTTGCACTAATTATGGTTAAAGTCGTTAGCCATCTGTTTGTCTAACTTACCAAATGTGTTGTACCTGAACATTGCTTAATACATCTCGAAATGGTTAAGAGTTTAATGGTCTTAGCAGAATTTTTTTATTTATTGATTAAACCTCTATCATCAGCAAAAAATTCTTATTTACTAATTATACCTCTATCATTGTCATTAATATAAGTAACAGGCTCAGACAGTGACCCCTAATAAAGACCACTAGTAATAAAGATTCAGTATAACTGGACGCTTTCAGAAACAACTTTTTCATTGTCTCACTCAGCCACCATTAAATCCAAATAGCTAGTCTTTCTTCAACCATAACAAATGTTATTTTTTTTAGCAAGTCTTCTATGTGGCACCTTGTCACAAGCTTTTTAGAAATCTAAGTACACCAATTCTGCACCCCTTCCATCATTCAGGTAAGTAACCCCCCCCCCCTTCCCAAGTTAACAGTGTAGTAAGGCAAGATATCTTAGTGAATCCATATTGATTCTTTTTTGTGGTATATTTGATAAAATATTTTGTAAAGCAGGCTCAGAAGTAAGACTGTTTAACTTCCAGGGAAACTCTTGTTACCTCATTTACAAATAAGCGTAGTGTTAGCAAGTAGTAACTCTCCATAGGTATCTGCACACTGTCTGTTGACCTACCAAAAGTGCAAGTAGCTCACATATCTGATCTTTGACTTCCTTTGAAACCGTAAGTTAAACATTGTCTGGTTCTAGGGCTTTATCTGACTATAATCTCACAAATTATTTATTCTGTATCAAAGGATTAATGTCTATATGATTCAGGTAAACTTCAATATTTATCATAGTGTTGAGGGTTAGGAACATTGCAAATATTCTATTGTGAGATAACAGAGAAAATTTACAAGCACAGCCATCTCATCATTTTCAAACAAAAACCTTGACATCAGCATCCTTGTAAGAACTCAACCCTGTTTTAACATTTTTCTGACCATTAACAACATCAAAAAAGTCTTTATTATTAGTTTGAACATTTTAAGTTTAGGAGTAGTAACATTAATGGACAAATAATCTTTCCTCACTTTGACTTTTCTTATGTTCTGTGTAACTTGTAATGTCTTAGTGGAATTTACCAAACTTAATACAAGTAGCTACTTATTCTGTTTTGTTATTCAAATGAAATTTATTCTGTTTTTAATGTAAGGTAATGAATATAAGTAATTGTAACTCATGAACCACTTACCAGTAGTTGCTGAAATTTTATGATATTTTCTATTATTTCAAATTGGTTTTAGGGTACAAAAGTTTGTTTTTGTTCTACTAACAATTTATTATATTGTAATTAATTACAGTGTACATGAAAGATACATTTAAGAAAATGTATGGGAACAATGGGTACTTTAATTCTACTTGTTATCTTAATTTTTTTTAAAGTTTAAGATAATGTATCAACACTTTGTATTTTTGTTATCTTAAATAAAATGTATGCAAGAAGCATTTGTATGACTTGATTCAAAGTTATAGCTGAAAGTTTTAATAATCTTGTAAGTTTGTTATTTTCTGTGCATATAAATTTGCAAACATAATATATGTAGTATTTATAATGTTTTTGAAGTCAAAGTAGGTCTGTTGGTAAAGTTTTATATAATTTTTGATTCTTAGATTTTGAATAAGGTGACAATTTTTTCATGTTAGGTAAATTTCTCTCCTACTATCTGTGGCAGAATTGTTTAAGTGTGCTTGGAAGTCAGTTTAAAATATTGACATGTCAAGAGGTTTTACAAACACTAATGTATTCATCTTTTAATTTTTCTGTTCTTGTTTCTTTATTCAAGGTGAACCATTTACATATGACCCAGAATTTAGAGGACCAATCAAAAACAGGTGAGTTTACACTGTTTTTTGTATATCAGTGAATTTGGTCATAATTTTGTCCTCATTTAGGGGACTAAGGTAGCTGTAAGTAACTTTGAATAACTTTAAAAGGTTTTAGATCAGTGTGTGAATTATTAAAAATAAATTAAAATTGAATATAAAAAAACAACTAAGATGTAAATGATAAATCAATCTACATATTTTTTATTATTCAACATCAAAATTGGTACTGAATAAAATGTTTAAATCCAACCCATAAGTTAGTATACAAATGAACTTGAAGATTCTACTAAAGCCATAAAGCTTGTAATAAAACTTGATTAGAAATCTTTGTAACTAAACTTACTAATCTAAGACCTTGAAAGTAAACAAAAACATATAGACACTGTGTTGTGGAATTTAAATAAAAAATAGGAAATCAGAAAAAAAAACATCTAGGCTAAGAGAAATAAACTAGAACAAAATACTGTGTCTGCTGTGTGGAATCAACATTTTCTCCATTCTTAGTTGATCTTGTAGCTCAAAGTGTTAGAAAAAGAAGTATAGTATTTATCCATTTTTTGAGTCACATGTTTTTAAAAAGTGAAGTCCTTATATATATATTTTGAGTCCCATGGCTATAAATATGAGTGCTGATGGTGTAAAATAAGGTTTGTAATATTGAGATTTTGTATCTTTTTCACTTGTTTGAACCTAGCATAGTTTGAGGGCACTTCATTATATTTTATTTGTCTCCCCTGAAATGTTTTAGAGAAATAGTTTTTGTTTTTAATTGTTAATTTTCATTACTCTGCATAAGCTTGTTTTCATTTGATTGCTATTTGTAAGCACAAACCACTTTAGAAACAGAACATTTAATATCATCCAAGGGAGATAAGGATTAAAAACAAATTTTATGAAATGTTTTTATTTCAGAATAACAGTTAGGAATGATTGACCATACTATGTTGAACATTTTGGGGATATTTTTCTGTGTGTGGAAAAAGTGTAAAAAAATGAGTGGAATTGGTAAAAGCAATACAAAAAGAACAGTATTTGCACAACATGTAAAAACTGCAAAATGGCAGCCTTAACACTCAGTCTGCAAGTTAAATATACATGTTTGTTGGGTTGATATCCAAACAAATCTTTCCAGTACTCTCTTTTTTGCATTCTGAATACAGATTTGAAATCCTCGCAATATCTAGAATCTGAATTGCCCAGCAGCATGGCCAAATTTAAACTAATTTCCAGGTTATAGGAGAGTAAAACTCATACATCAATCAGAGGGTAATATATAAAATTAATTTTGGCAGTGGTAATCGAGCACAAACAAGGCAAGCTTCTGCTACATGGAAACTTGATGAGAATTTGAACTGGAGGTTATAGGGGGTGCTTAGAGTGAAAAATACTAATATGTACTTTCAAATATTATGTTATATTTATGTGCATTTATTGAGATGGGTTTTGGGGTAAGACAAAATATGAAAAGACATGATATAGAGGAAAAATTGAAGCAAAATTTTTGTTTTATTTTATATATTTATTTTTGGCTTAATTTTTTCTGTTGTATCTTTGATTGCATGCCATTTTATATCTTACCAAAAAAAATGCAAAATTATATGGGTTAACAACTAACATCAAAAAATGAAAAACAAATGAATAGCAAAGTTGAACTTGTGTTTTATTTCTTTGTTTAAAACCAACTTAAACTCATAAAATGTGAACACTACATACTTTGTTGAAAGTATGACTTTTTAAAAACAAATGTTGATAAAGGTCAAGGTGTCTATCATCACACTTTGATTTAAAACTATCAAGTTGGTCATCATTAAACCTTTCTGAACCATTTATGCAAATGAGCATGAATCGTTCTAAGTTACTTTCACTCAACGAAGAAGGAAGAGGTGTGCAAAGCAGATTCATGGCTAAGAAGCCATGTTCCACATGAGCTGTCAATGGAGGAATCAGCAAACTTAGTCAGAAAAGAAAAGTGAGATTAGTGAAGTGATTCAAACTTCCATCTGAGGCTAAAAACTTGTAAACATCAGCAGCTGTGGGCATATCAATAGCTATGTAAGTTTGAACAGCACTGGAATTAAGTCTCCTTTGATAACTAGCATGTTAACTTCCTTCTTTATTTTTTCTTATAAGGACTGCACAATTGAACTCGTGCATGAAATCATCAAATTTAGCTAATGTATCCACTGCATTGATAATTGTCACCTCTTTGTTTGAATGATGGTAGTATTTGTCATTTATTGGCTGGCTGTAATGATCACATAGTGTTTTTAAGAACTCTTTCTTAGCACATGTAGATTTATTGACACTCTCTAGTTTGAAGAGGTTGAACATTGAGTGTACATGAGATGTTTCTTCCATTTCAGAGATGAGATCATCAATCATTGGCTCCTTGACTGATGAAATTAAACTTGATATTTAATCATCTATTGCTTCTATCCTACTAATTGCAGTGAATGTTCTTAATGTCCTAGTAAAGCCCATGGCTTTTGCACAATATGCTAGAAGTTCCTTTGCCGGTCTAAAATATTTCAAATTTGTTTCATTGCAGCTGTGGTTTGGCATTTCATCCTTTATGCTGTATAGCTCTGAAATAACATGGCTGAATTTGCTTATAACTAAGCTGTAGTTCAAATTCTTAGTTTGTAAAATCTTACAAAACAAATTTATTGTAACCATAAATTCTGCAAGCAGGAGCAACATTAAAATAAGATTAGGGGAGAGCAACTGATCTTGTATGCCTGTGAAGATTGCTTGAAGTGTAGCAACAGTTTAAACTGAGATTACTCATACGGAGGTTTTGTCGTGAGTTAACCAGTGTGTGATCCATGCCTTCAAAATCTTTAAAGATGTCAGCTCCTCGATCCATTGGTACCCAGAAAAGATTCTGCCCATAGCCAAGAAGCTCCTCTGCGAGGTTGGAGTGCCACTGGCAGTGTTGGTGACTATTGTATGCCTTTGGGGTCTGTGGAGGCTCAGTTCTGAGAATTTCTGGATGTGTGATAAATCTTAACCATGGATCCATGAGCACTACAGGTCTTTGAGTCAGGATTAGTCATTCAGTTCACATCTTCACCACCATTATCCACCCAACCTGTAGAGTTTCCGTCTCCCACAGATCCTCAGCTTTTGGAACTTAGTTCTATGACTATCAGAGTTTTGTTGGTCTGGGGGTAGAGAGAGAGTCGTGCCAGTTCTTCCAGGGTTTTATTCCCTTAAGTTTGTTGGACCCAAGAAGACATGAGACTGGCATCTAGTTATCGATCTTTCTCATCTATATCAATTCCTAGATTCTCCAGGGTTCACTATGAGTTGGCATTTTTTACTAGAATTGTGGATGTCCAAGTTCAATGTCATTGGCTCCTATCTGTACATTGCCATAGTGGTTATGTCCTGCCACTATTGGCATTTTTGTGTGCAAGGGTCATGTACTGCAGTTCAGAGTTCTTACCTTGAGATTAGCATCGACACCATATGGGTTCTGCTGAATAATACAACTTTTTTTCTCTTCATCTCCATTCTCTAGCCCTGTGCACACACCATTGCATGGACGACTGGTTACTGCTGGCACTATCTTGTCAATTGTCAGAATGTCACACCAGGATTCAATTTTTAATTTTTGAAACAACCAAAGCATGGCTTCATTATCAGAGCTGAGACATCTGTTCTCACTCCAAATCAATATTTTGTCAGTCTGGGTATTTTTTTCATTACATATCTCAGTTGAGCTGAGCCGACTCCCATTTGGCTACATGCTGTGGAACAGAAAGTCCGACTCTTACTCACCTCTCCTTCTCCCACTGCATGAATGGTTCTTTCTATTTTGGGAATGTGGGCATCACTTGAATCCTACATATCCTTGGGACAAGCACACAAGAGATCCCTTCAACGATCTTTATGTGACCACTGGGTCATAAATAACAATTCACTGGATTCTCCAGTTTCATTATTCAGGATCATTCTCTTTGATCTCGTGGCATTGTTAGATCAGGACAATATTCAGATTTGGTTTCCTCTGCCACAACCTCATCCATAGGTCCATCTCTTCGCGAATGCCTTGCTTCAGAGATGGGGTGCATATCTCAATGGTCAGGAATTCCAGGGTCTATGCATGCTCAACAAGACTTCCCTACACAATGTTTTAGATCTTTTGCTCTTCAAAAGGTGATGTATCATGGTCTTGGCTTATTAAATCATCAGGCTTCACTCCTACAATTCCATAGGGGTGTCTTTCATTTCCTGTCAAGGGGGCACTTGGTCCAGGACTCTTTGTTTTTGAACCTTGGATCTCCTTTCTTGGGACCACTCCTATCATATCACCCTACTAGCTTGTCATGACTTTGGTGGCAGATCAATTGTCTCGACCCAAAGAGATTTTCCCAACAGAAGAGATGCTGCATCATGAGGTTTTTCTGTTGGATTAATTCTCATTTTGAAACACTGATGATTGATGGGTTGGCCTCTCATTGGAACACCCAACTACTGGCAGTTTGGTTTCCAGTACCTTACCCTTGAGCATTGGCAATAGATACATTCCCTCCGGATAGGACAGGATTACAACGTCACACCTTCTTTTCAATTTGTATGTTACCAAAGGTACTAGCAATGATATGTCCCAACCCATTGTCAGAATAGCACAGGATTGGCAGCTAAACCCTGGTTTCTGCTTCTGCTGTATCTTCAGGAGTTTCCACCTCTTCCACTTCCTCTTTGGCCATCTCTCTGGAGGCAGCCATGATCTGACATCATACACCTGGCTATCCAGAAACTCAAGCTTCAGACACGGAGGTTATGCAGTCCTTCACACAGCTTTGGTGTTTAATTTCTAAGGTTGCCATGTATCTGTCTCAGTCTTTGCTTAGATTCACGATGGATATTTATCAATGGAAATGGCACACATATTGACAATGATGTATTGAGAGTGGTTGAACCCACTTTGATCAGAAGTACCAACCATAACTTGCTTTTTAACCTGGTTCTTTGGCAATGGTTTTGCATCTTCCACAATTGCTTTGCATAAGACAACATCATTAACTTCCTTTCAATACTCGAGACAAAAACTTCTCTGAGTTCTCAGTACTCCCCAGCTTCTTCATGTTGTTTTGAGTCCTTTGTTCCAAATGACCAATTCAGTTACCTAACTGGTGTATTAAGGTGGCATTAAATGCCCTTTCTCAACACCCATTTGAGACCTTAGCCTCATGTGCCATGTATCATCTTTCCCTGAAGGTTTATTTTTCACTACTGCTGACCTACAGATATCGTTGGTCAGGGTGGTTTGCTCTGATGATGCACAGGACACTTTATCATTCTACCTTTATCCTCAAACTGGTTATTCTGCCCTAAGACACTGGTAGCCAGGGACGGGGATAATTCCTTTTCACCGATTCATCTGATCACTATTTCTCACTTTTATGACTGATCATATATCAATCACTTGTTATGTCCACTAGAGGTCTTGAAGGTTTTGTTGCCCATACTAATGTTTAGAGATGCTAGACAATGACTTTTTTATTCATTGTTATCATTCAGTTTCTCAGGATTTGTCCCCAGTTACATTGATGAGGTGGGTATGAAATTGATCCATGTTGCTTATTCTGGGCTCTCTTTGAAGGTGAAGAGACTTCTGCTAGTCATGTCTAATCAGATTCATCGCATTTCTAAGTCCTTAACAGCCCAGTTGAATTGCCAGCTAGAGCACATTGTGCAGGCTGATATGTGGACCTCTCCCAATACTTTTGTCTGACATTATTTGCATGATCTGGTAATATCTTTATCTGAGGATTTTTGACTACCACTTCCACTAGATTATACAGAGGGGTAAGTATTTTCATTGCTTCACTTGCTTTTCTTTACCTCATTTTCACAGGATCCCACTGTGTGGTGAGTGTTGCCCAGGCACGTGTGTTTTTATCAAACCAATTCTGCACTAGCAAACACTGATTCAATATACTTTATATAGGTTGCAATAGGCTCTGTAGAAATGAGGTGTTCCATAAGACCACCTAGAGGCTGACCAGGTGCTATTACTGTACTATCATGACTAAAGCATAAGGGGATCTTGCCCCTCCATACCAATCATTGGATTGAATAACTTGGGGTTGGTTTGCTTTTATAAAATTTAGGGAACTTGGTTCACCTATTGCACTGTTTTTAGAGCACTTTTTCTCAGGACTCCCCAATGAGCATTACCCCACAAATTCTACTAGTGGAGCTAGGGAATCTTTACCACATCCAGTTTCCAGTAATTGTTGTGGTGGACAGAAGCTTTTCCTCCAGAGTGTTAGAGTGAATTTCCTCCACTCTTGGAGAAGAGGGCAAAGCTGGGGCGTTCCTACCCAGGTCTTTTTCCAGATGTCAGTAGGAGAGGCATCAGCATATGTGGGAGCCTACTTGTAATACTGGTTCAGATTTCATGCTCGGGTTGGGTTGAGCGTGGCTCTTCTTTTTGATCAATATTGGTTCAGTACATTGTTCATGGAAGAGGGTCTATTTTCTCTTCTTAATTCTGTACTCAGAGTGGTCCCATCCAGGGTCCTTGGTTCAGCAAAATTTGTTCTACATCCTCCCAATAATTCCAGAGACAATAAGAATTTACCTTGTCCACTTGATTGGGGAGTGAAGATGGATGTTCATAATTTTTGAGTTGAGTATGGGCATGCAGCATTCCATCATTCTGAGCCTAAAGTGTTGCCTTTCGGACTTCTTCAGGTTGAGAGGAAGGTTTGTACACTTCAGTGTTGCTTACCTTCTCGTCATGATTCTGGTGGCTCGGAATACATCACTCTATGGCTACAAGTTGGGACCAACTCATAAGTATATATATGTGTGTGTGTATATATATATATACACACATATTGTGGTCCAATTGACCTAGCCACCAACATGGGATATAGGGACCATGGCCCTATAATTTCAACCCTGAACAGTGGAACCTCAGCTATCTGGCCAGTAGTGATGATAAATCATGTAAAGTTCCACCCACAGTACATGAATGAAGTTCTGGATGAAGAGCATACCTGTTCTGGTTGAAGTGCAGTTCCCCCACTTGGGTGCCAATCTTCTGTTGACACACCCATGATCTATACAGATGCTTTCTGTATGGATAATGCCCTCACTGGCCCCTACACTTTATTAATGTGGGATTCTAACTGTAGTGTGAGAAGAGGTAAGTATGTTTTGGAAGTTAACATTTTCTTAAATCGAATATGTATTTCCAATAATATTTACCTCTTTTCACACTCTCCCACCCTTCCTCCCTACTAAGAGCTAGTGTTAGAGACTGTAAAATGAGTCAGTCTCAAAAAAGTGATAACATTATCTGAATGAGGTGCTTATATACAGTATATACAGGATAAGGGTGCATTTATGTCAGTGGAGTATGTCACAATACAATTAAGGGCAATTAAGTGGGTTATAAAAGACTAGAGCAAGTGAGAAAAAATCAGACCAATGCTTAGATGGGCAAAGGATGAAATCCTAGCAGTCGAGTAATAGCAGTAGTATGACAAGAAGTAAGTATTATTGGAAATACATTTTCAATTTAATAAAATGTTAACTTGCTGAGAAAGTGCTGCATAGATCTGAATAAATGGTAGTCTGAAGGGGCAATGTTAGGAGAGTATGGAGGGTGAGACAGGACTTCCCAATTGAAATATCTGATTTTGTTCTGAGTCATTCTTGCAGAATGTGGTCTCGAATTGTCATGCCTTTTTCTGTTGATCAGTGCTGAATGTTTTTCAATGAGAGCTTGGTGCAAATGGTCCAATTGTTGACAATAAAGGTATGCAGTTATAGCCTAATTTAATTTCAAAATCTCAAAGTGAATTAAGCAGATTCTGTCCCACCAAATGGGCAACAAGACTTTCTGCAGGTGTAATCCTGGTTTGGCTGTTGGAAATGGGTTCAGGCAAGGGATAAGCCACTGATTCTAGTGCTTGGTGTTCACATAAGGAACCAATTTCTCTTCTCCTGTAACAATCTGATGAAGAAATGTTTTTTCTTATGTGTGGTTATCAATTAATTGCAAATTGTTATGCACTTGGTTTTGTTGTCATCTGACAGTTTGTGTGGAACCCAAACTCTTGTCTGTTGACCTTCCTGAACTTTTTAAGTTGTTCTTGTATGGTAGACCATGAATAATTAAATTTTTCTCACAGCTGTTGGATAACTTGATGGGGGTCTGACTCTGACTCAGGTCATTGTCCAACTCTACTAGTCTCCCTGAATGATGGCAACCTGAAAGATCAAAATCACCTGACCTAAGTTTTATGAACCACAGATGGCATTTACAGATACTCATAGCATCTTTATAAACCCCACAAATGTTTTTGGTTGCCTTTATGAAACTCATAGAGCATGCAATGTTGAATGTGATTCTCATTAGGAATGTGATCAGTCATGTTTTCTGATTTTCTTTCTAAATCAAATTCACCTGAAAAGAGATGAAAGCACATCATTAGAAATGTTTGAATTTAAGGTAGCAAAAATGACATTACTTTTTGGTACCCTAATATTTTATACAAGAGTAACATAATCTGGCTAGCCCCCTAAACTCCCAACCTTTGTGGTTGGACACTATTGAGTGGAGTAGTTTTTTTTGTTTTTTTTAGTTTAATAGATCAAGCCTTTTACTGGAAAGCATTTTTTTTGTTCTAATTTGAATGTCATAAACCACACCCCTTTGCCCATACATTCCATTGAATTTAGTTTCATTGACTTGAAGACTAGGTGTTAAAAGAAAACATTGTGAAGATTGCCGAAATGTATTTTTTAGGAAATATAGCTATAACATACAATGGCAGGAATGAAATGTGTTTTTACATCCTGAGATGTTTCACTGCTGAGTTAGTTTGTGCCATACTTGTAATTAATATTTTATGTGGGAATGCAAGAATTTTGTAATAACACAGTTTTCTTAAGAAACCTTCTGAAATCATGCTGTCTCATTTCTAAAGTGAATTATTGCTGCTGTGAAAGTTTATGATGTTCTTATTCCATATGTAATCTAAAATATATGATCAATGGCAAAAAATTTTTTAAGTTGATTATAGTGGTGGGGTAAGGACAACTACTGTCTCCATGCAATACTGTTGTAATTATCTATGCTGCTGCTTTAGGGTTCCTTCCTTTTACTGATGTCATTCTACCCTGGATATCTAATTTCCAATTAAGTAGAGCCTTCCAAGCATGCTAATTAGTCTTCTTAACACTGAAGTATCTGCCTCTTAGAAGATTATAAAAGTTATAAAGTGCATCTATTGAAATAATTTAGTGTCAAGCTATTGTAGGAGCTCTCCCCTTACAAAGTATATGAACTGCACTCATTAGACTAGATCGGTGGTCAGTAACCTGTGACCCGCGGCAATAATTTGACTGACCTGCCAAAAGTTGGCTTCACCATTGCAACCCGTAAGGGCACAATCATTGTTCAGTTAAAGTTTCTCGGCTATATGAGAAGAACAACAATATTAAAGGAAAGATGGGAAAGAGTCACGGCTACAG
>NW_013667513.1:159309-166312 GCF_000517525.1 Limulus polyphemus
GTACCAGTATTAATAATTATATGATTATCACTGACCCAACACAATGCTAAATTTTTCAAAAAAAAATAAATAATTGACCCGCGATCAAAAAAGGTTGCCGACCACTGGTCTAGATTATGTTGCAATCAGCATGAGACCATACTCTCCACCAATTGGACAGTGACACATCATTCTTGCATAGTTCTCTCCTTGAGCACTTTATTTAAATCAAAAGCTAATTCTTTCCCTTGGCATAGCAATTGTTTTATATTGCTTAACTAATGACTGGAGATAAACTGATGGTGAGTAATGTTAAAATCATTGTGCATCAAGTGGATTGTTCTGTTCAAACCTTCTTTGTCTTAGATTCAGGAATTATGGCTTCTGCTAAGTAAGCCATGTTTTTAGATGATTTTGACTATCATGATCCTTTCAGACAATTGCACTGTCCTTTTGAACATCATTTGACAAGAAGGTACTCTTTCTTATAGTCTCTGTTATCTTGCTCTAGAGCTCCTTTTTTGGGTTTATGGCCATCACATCAGCTTGTTGGTCTACCATGCCTCTGGAGCTAGAGTTTTTAATTTTAACATTGTGGCAGTTCAGCTTACTCATCCTGACTAGATTTTTCCCACAGAGTGGTTCATAGATTCTCTAGTATTTCAATGGATTTGTTCCTACTTTGGGAGTTCTCTGATCAATATCTTTGCAATTCACCTTAACACCAAACTTGAAATTTTCTTTTGTTACCAGTCCCTGACTCTGCATCTCTAGCAGTGGATGCTCTGAGTTAAGATTGATCTGACATCTTTCTGTTTGCCTTGCCTCCTCTCCAACTTCTTCCCAGAGTGCTGTCTCTAATTCGCAACATTCATTGCCCACCATTTCTAGCTCAATCATGGTTTCTGCTTCTTTGCCCTTTGGCGATCCAGGAGCCTCTTCCTTTTCCATCATAGAGGTCCCTTTTACATCAGCGCTTCAATTTAACCCTTGTATGATCATTGCCCTTTGTCCCCTTTATCCCATATGGGCAGTATGGTATTACTTCACCTGAACAGTTCCTTTTAGAGCCAATCAAAATCATCCTTTTTTTCTGCCATGGTATTCCTCTATACTTCTTATGATTTATCTCCTTCCATTTTGATTGGATGAGTTAAGTAACTAATTCAGATTTTTTATTCTTCCATAACAGATGAGACTTTTCCTCATTTTATTGTTACTTTCCAGCAAATACATCATCTTACTGCTTCTCTTTCCTCTGGACAAAATCTTGCAGGCAGGGATGTGGTTGACCCCAGACACATTTGTTTCATTACTTACACCACGTTGCAGTTTCATCAGCCTCTTTGTTTCTTCTCCCTCTAGTTATCATTATACAATCTTCTCAGAGACTTTGAAGATGTGAACTGTTGACAATTTCTTTTCATTACAACTTCATCAACCTCTTACTTTCATTTCTCTCCAGTAGACATTCTTCTGTCTTTTCAGAGGCTTTAAATATGTATGTTATTGATAGCTTCTTTGAATTACAGCTTTGCTTTTTAAAAAATACAAATAAACATGAATGAACTTTTGGTTTACACAAAGTGCTAAAAGGGGAGTACAGCATAAGGTGGATGTGTCATCCTCCTGTTGGTGAAGGGATATTTTCTAATGCTGATTTGCATTATAGAGTGGTACATTCCATGTTGTTACATGTAAGGATGAGAGGTCTTGCAATGGCCTGGAACATATGCAAAAACTTTTTGATAGTAGTGTAAGGTGCAACTTGTTTGTTCTGTGGAAAGGGGAGTATCTAGTTGAAATACATTTTCAGAGAAGGAAAATGTTAAGTTTCTCTACAGTATATTGTGGTGTGTGCATTCATTCATTATACCAAAAGTTTTGTTACTGTCTAGCTTCAGCTAAACACTTATTTTAATGTTTGGTTTTTAATCAATTATAACAACAAGTGAAAAGATGTAACCTATATATTATAGTCAGTTCAGATGTTTCTGACATCATAAAATAATTCCACATTGTTGACCCTCCCCTCCACTCCAGTGGAAATTCACTTCTCTCAAAAAATGTTAATTATGTAAGATATAGTGGGCATTGGCATCACACACGTAAGTGACTGCGATTGGTGTCAATGTAGAATCAAGAGTAAAGGAATCTTGGTCGTACTAATTAGAAAAACTTTTGATGTTATTGATCAAAATCATTAATTACATAGGACTGTTTAGCTAGTAGTTATATATCTACCAATAACTGATGAATAATGAGCATATGTTGGCTATGTCTAACCAATCATCAAACATGATTTAATAACCAAGAGAATTTGTCTGTGACAAATTCTTGGCTGCCAACTATAGAAAGCTACTATTTGACAAAAATGGTCTTTCAGCTAGTCCTTATTCTGAGCCTTTTACTGTTCTTTAAGGATTCTCATGAAACTTTATCTTGCATCTCTCTCTTTTTTACCTTTTTGACTTTCTTGGAAGTCTAAGTGTCAACAATTTTTAGAACCATCCACACTGTAAATCTCCTTTCATATAATACATCAGTAATTTCATGGTTCCATTCAGGAGGATGCAATACAGTGAATCATATTTGTGAAGTGTTTGTAGCAATTTCTTAACTTGGTCTTCATAGTTCCAAAAATACTCAGAATAAAGTGAAATTAGTTTAACCCTGTGTGAACAGGTGGAGTCAAAATGCTAATGTCATGACTTTTTACAAGAGTTACATTCAAAATTTAATTAACTTACTTTATTATCATTGTATCAATAAACTTGGCATCAAAATGTAGTCAATAAATAAATTTCTAATATTATATAAGATTTAATTTCTTCATTCTTGTATGTCATATGACATGTTTGAGCTATAAATTGTTCAATTTATATTTTATTACTTCTGCCATTTAATGTCAACAGTGCTCAACCAATTAAAAACTTAAACTTCACATATTGACAGGCTAGAGTATAAAATAAGAACCCCCCATGTTCTTGGTTTCCTGAGATATCAATATATTTAGCAAACCTACCAGAGAAACCCATCCTTTCATTTTTTAGAAGACACTTATTTATTCATGCCCATCTTAAGTACATATGTATAATCAATAGAAAGAGCAGGCTCTTAACCATCTAAATTTAATGTTTGTTTATCAATTTTATAGTGAGGGAAGACAAAATATGGTACAAAATGTTGAAGTGTGTTTACTAAAATTGTTTCTCCAAATAGAAGTTAATATTTTTAATCTATCTATACCTTAGAAAGCCAGGTAAATTTTAGTAATTTTGAAATTTACTGTTCTAGTGAGTGATAATTTTTTTCTAAAGTATATATATTTAAAAGTTATTAAATTAATTTGTGCTCACCTTATTTTGAGAGAATTAAAAAGGGTTAGTGACTACATCTTGTGTTTTCTAACTACAAGTGAATTTTGTAATGTTGTAAGTACTAGAAATAATATTTTGTGTGTGTGTGTGTGTGTCTGTGTGTATTATTTATTATTATACGATAAACAAAAATAACTAAAATTTAAGCGCTTGTGAATAAATATGTATACACACACACCTATGTAATAAATTGTAATCATAACATAATTCTATTTGAAAAATACTGCTATGGTAATTTACAGATTTACTACATAATTGTAAGTTTGTTCCACTGAACATGTGTTATTCTTCTACTCAACTGCAAAGTGTGAATCTCACAACTTTGTTATGGATGTACGCCAATACACTTAGCATCAAAATGTAGTTTATAATTCAATTTTACCATTATATAAGTTTTAATTTCTTTATTTCAAAAGGAAATATATGTCAATCTTCACCTCTATATCACATGATGCATCTGTGCACCAAATTCCACATTTTAGCTTTTTTATTCCTGCTCCTTGATCTTCTGAGTTGGGCACAAATGGCTTATAACAATATATTTTGTTAGGCCATGATGTAAATTTCTTTCCAAGCTTATTGCTTTAATGAGATATAACTAAAAGATTTGCATTTTATGATTGAAAATATAAATATTTTTATTCTTGTCATGAAATTTATCTTTCATGAAGACTAACTCAGTAAATTCTCCAACGAATCTTTAGTAGAAATACTTTATTAAAAAATCTGATTTTTTGTGTACAACATAATTTTAATATATACCAAAAGACTGCAAAATCTTGCAAAGATACACAAAGTAAATTCAGAATTATAGTAATTGTTAATTCTTCTGGATGGGTTAGGTTCAACAGACTGAACCAGTATATGTAAAGTTAAAGTATTAATAGAATACAGTTGATGGATTTCTCTTTTATTGGTGAACTGATGGATAATTTAAGTTGACAATCACTTTTATTTCTCCTACTACATGTGACAATATATTTTCCATTACACAGTCACTGGCATCCACATGTATTTATAGAAAAAAAAGAGCTCAAGATGTTAGTTAAGCTAATGCTTGTATTGAACTAACATTTTTTGTGAGAATAATAACATTACTTCAGATCCTTTTTGTTCAGATAAACTTATGTAGTGTCTCCCAAGGATGGCAGTGTCAGAACTGAGGTCAGTGATGTCTACCATAATTCTGTGCACCACGCCTCCTAACTGTGTTCAGAAAGTCACCTCTCCATTCATGTTTATCATATCTCCTGAACAAAGTTTATGTTGACTGGCCTGAGTGATGTTTTCATTTGGAGTGGCTGTTATACTGCAAGATCTGGGCTGATTGCCATACTTTTTGATGCAAGATGTCTGTTGCACTCCCCAGAACTGTAGTTTTCAGAGCTGTAGTGACATTGTTCACTGCCTGTTGTTGGCTTTTGTGCACATACTGACCAATTGGTCAAAACTGCTAATCTTTCCTTACTGCTTGGCAAGGTATGGGCAGTTCACTTAAAAAGTGGCTAAACATGCCACAAGCAAAGCAAATGCTTTGCTCCTCTCTTACAGGTCATCCAGGTAGGGGAACATCAGCATAGCCTGTGGCTTGTAAATCATAGGAGGACCTGGATAGCCATGCTCACTCCCTAGATACTAATGTGATTGTATTACATGGTCAAATTCTTACTTTGTACCCTTTAATGTCTGGGGAGTTCTGTTTTGCTTCACTCAAGAGGACCCATGGTTGTGACCTGAACCTTTCTCCAACGATCTGACTGAGCTGTCCTCTATGCCACAGGTACAACATGGTGGGCATGCTTACTGACTTGACTTTTGTATGAGTGGTTTATTTTTGATCCAGAGCAGCAGAACAATGAATTGCTATTGGCAGCTTGTTTGTAGGCTCTGTGTGGTCTCAGGGCCTTTTGTGATTCATGGTTGCCATGGCAGTATACCTCCTAACTCGGAGAGTCTCACCACAGACCCATGATTGAAGCTCTCTACTAATTCTTGGATATCTTCAAACAGAGCTGGGGTTGGGTTATTCAGACCATTCCACTCTGTCTCAAACCAGCCAGACACTACATCACTACAATGATCCTTTGCCATCTGTGCTTCCTTCACACTGTGGCTGATCCTCAGGGGTACAGCATAAAAAGTTATTCTGGGTGCACCAGACATTGCAGCTGCAACAAGATTATAGTTAAATCCAGGAGAAAACTTCTCCTATATTCAACAACCCTCTGAAACAACCACCTGTTTTCAGTAACCAAATATTCCTTGTGGTAGTAAGACCTTCAAGTTGTGGGAAATGTTATTTACATAACAACAAGCCTTTATAAACTTGATATACTACAATATTATCAAGATAATATAATATTCCATTTGATGCAGCTAGAACAGAATCCATTAATATGTCAAAAGTTGCTCTAACATTGCACAGTCCACAGAAGAGAACAACAAACTAATAATTCTTTACCTTGTGTCTCCTCTTAAATTTCTTCTTTTTTTTTACATCTTCTTCACTGTATGAATTTGAAAAACTTTTGTTGAGACATTTCTTAGTGGAATATAAGTATATTTCATCATAAAACCATCATCATATTGTAAGTTCAGAACTGCTCAATACTGACAGTTATCCCTCACTTGTTCTCAATGTTTTCATATTCTCTTTAGTTTCTTTCTTTTAGGTAATAAATAAACCTGAGACACTGATGAACTGATCTTCAATTTTCAATGTCACTTATGATATTAGCACTTTATTTCATGCAGGAAAAATAGCTGTTGTCATATAGATACAAGAGATTAATCCTCAGATGTGAAAGTTAAACCTGATTTATTGGGACTTTTTGTATCATAAAAACTTTTTGAGGACAATTTCAGTATTAGTTGTTTTTTTCAAGATGTACTTTTCTTGCATGTCTGTCATACATTTGTCACATTCCATTGACAAATTATCAATAATATGATTAATCTTCCCAGAAATGTACATAAAACCTTATCACTGCAAGCAGTTTGTATCAGTCCATGCTTGTATCTCATCATTAAAGGTGTACTATAGCTTTGGAGATAACTTTTGACCATATCAGACTGGTGTATTTACGTGTTTTACACCCACAAAAATAATACAAGCTGTCCAGTGTCGGCTAACAATACGAAGAATTAAATTGTGGCAGATTGCTAAAAGAAAGGGCAGATACAATTGCATAATCTCCCAGCTTTCCTGGTAGGTTGCTCATCAGAATTATTGCTAATTGTTTGAGGTAGGTGGAAACATGTGTGGTAACTCTCTGTTTACCATTTCACTTACCGTGAACTACAGTGTAACTTAATGATAGGTTTTTTCCATGTTACTTTCTCATAGTAATCATAATATGTTGTTCTCTTATGAGTTTGAAAGTGTATGTGTTTGTATGATTCTTGTAGTTCCTTTGGTAGCTACAGTTATGAAAGATTTCATTGGATATGCCCATATAATAAATATATATATATATATATATATATATATATATACACAGTGAGGCAGGAGTAATTCTTATGGGGACCAAAACAACAATAAAATTTCCTTAAATTTTTAAAATTTTTTAAATTTTACTTATTTAACTAAAAAATAAAAAGTTAAAGTAAGTACTAACTTAATTAATTTTAATAAGTAAAATAAC
>NW_013667513.1:166322-185027 GCF_000517525.1 Limulus polyphemus
AATTTCCATTTAAAATTTTTTTAAATTTTCATTTTCAAAAATAAAATAAAGTAGATACTATAATTTTATGAAAATAATACACATTTTTTTTTTCACTATCTAGAAGTTAGGTTATTGTGTTTTGATGGTATGTCTCATTAATTCTTTTTGTTTCTAAAGCATTAATGAGAATTGTTTCTCATTTTCAGTATCTTTAAACATGATAAGTCTTGTGATTTTTGATATTTACTTGTATGCACAGTTAGAAATGTTTGGAAATATAAAACTAGTTATTGTTACATTACGTGTGATATTCAAAACTACAAATCATTTTCAGTGAAACCTTCAAATTCGGAATCTGAGTCACTGTCCTTGAACAGTTGGTGCAGTGTTTCTAATATCTCATTGTCACCATAAGTGGCATCACTACTATATATTCAGGAACAAAATTTCAGTTAATATACTGAATTAAAAATTCTGATTTTGTAATGTTTTCTAAAAGCTTGAAAAATTTCATGAAGATGCACAAAATACATTAAAAGTTATAGTATGGAAATGCTGAAGATAAATTTCGGGTCACGTGATTAGTCAAATTGGCTGAGTCCATATAGCGAGAGAGTTAAGTGGATTTCTTTCATGATTGGTTTGATGTATTTTTAAATTAACTTCACAAAATAAAAATGCCCCCATTCTCTTTAAACACTGAACTAAGTGTCAGTACATGACTGCAAACAGTCAATGTGGCTTTATTGTGTTAGGCCATGATTTCCTGGTGTATTTTTAAATTGTTCTTATAAAATCTAAAATGTCTTTTTTTATGTATGCACAGGGAGGAAATGTTTTAGAGTAAACTACGTGTACCAAATTGTAGCAAAGTTGTTGCAGAGGACCATGACTAATGAACACCAGATAAATAAATTTTTGAGAACATTTATTTGCAACTATAGCAAACACTAAGACAAGCTCACTTTTTGTGATTTTATAGATACTCTTAAAATTTTTACAATGCTTGTTTGTTGGCTGTGATTCCAAAGGTATCAAGCAGTACTCTGTACATACAGCATTCTTGTCATCAAAGAGTTACTTTGACCACAATATTGCAAAAGCCTAGATGATAAGATGAAGTTCATTCTTTGTCTGTGAAGATTAAAGTGTGTATTTTACTTGGTAGCTTATTATAATTGGAAAGTTATGGTATTGTGCAAATCAATAGTTTATCACTAGTTACTGAAAAAAAATACCCTTTATGTGTAAGTGATACATGACAGTTTCTGGTTCATTGAAAGTCACTCCTTAAACCTGGCAAAAAAAATAAATTTCTATGCCACTTTATATATCTACAGTATAAATACCCTTTTTGATGGGAAGATGGTAGGTACTGGAAAATTTCTGAAAACTGACTAACAGATCCAGATGCTTTGTTGTTAAGATTTGCTTGTTAATTTTGTACTGGTGTGCTCTGCTTTTTAAATCCTTTTACTGGTCTTTCACATAAGAACTGATTTTAGACAACACAGTTGAAATGCCTGAACTACTATCCTATTGGGTTTTCATTCTGTGGGAATCTTGGCATTTCTTATCAGGACTTTGATCATCTTCAGATTTTTCCATAATTCCATTCATGACTCCATGCACAGCACTTTGCATGTTTTTTAGCTCTTTTTTTTATCATCCTCCACAATGTCTTCTTAAAAGATTTTTGCTTGAGCCTCAACTTATACACCACATTGACTTATCTAAGGATCATTCATCAAAGTTTATCAATGTTTCAAAATAAAAAAATCAAGTTTGCTGTGAAGATCAGCATGTGATCTGCTTAATTAACCAACCAACAACAAGCCCATGCCCTCTGGACCATTTTCAGTATTTGTTTGTGTCATGCTTCCTATGCCGAGGTTAACAGTGGATTAAGAATGCATGGGACAGAGTGCTCCAGGTAGTAATTGTGAATGGATTCATAAAGACTGGAATTATTAGTTGACAAGAGGAGCCTGAAGAAGACTACGAGATGGACGATGAGGAGAAAATTGCACCTAGCATGTCCTTGATTTGGTGGCTACCTTCCACTTGGATACAGAAAATGAGCAATTTGACAATTTCTCTGATGTTGAGTAACTATCTGTGGTGATCAAATGTGTACTCTGTAATTAAAATCATACTTGAATGGTCTAATTATTATTAGTAATTAAATGCCTAGACAATTTCACAGTTGTCAGAAGTTTGATTCTGTTTTTCATTTGTTGTTTGAATTATGTGCTAAAAGAAACAATAGAATCTTAACTCATTATATTTTTATTCCATATTCTCCATTTTTTGGCTAACTTTTACCATCTTCAAATCTGTACATCTCCCATCATTTCTTCTGCTGGCATACAGTATACAACACAGTGGTACTCTACTTGATCTAATCTTGTCTTATACTCCATTTTGACATATGTGAATGAAGGTTGAACAAATGAGAAATTTAACCCATTTGACTTGCACTCCATATCAACTTATACACCAGAATATATGATAATTGTTGAAAGATGTTTAGAATGATTTTTAATTTTAATTGTGTCATATTATATCTGTACTTTTTTATATTGATTCTATTCTTGACACTTAATATTGAATAGCAGACTTTTACTAAATTATTTTTCATTTGATGGAAGACACGTACATTTTGAATAAATAGAACTTGAAGTTTATTGCAGTGATAGAAAAATACAACTATTGTATATTCATGCAATAGCTATTTAGTTTAACATACATTATCTATGCACTAAAGTTTCACCATTTTCTTAACATCAGGAACAAGTACATTTATCTGTGTAGGATACAGTTTATGTATTTAAAAATGTGTTGACAGTTGATGAAAATACTATGAACGTGATAAGATTGACTGATTTCCTATGAAGTTGGCACCCATGCTCTATGTTGGTCAACAGCAACACTTTTAGTGTTAGTTTTTTTATTTATATTACTAAAATATTCTGATATCTACAAAAGTTTCTAATGCTTTTCCTGTTCTAATCATTATTTAAAGCCATGTTCATGAATGAAACATTGAATGTGAACTTCTGTATTTAATACTGTGTATTTTTGTACAAAAATAACATGTATGATTTGTTTTTGCTAATTATATGTAGCTTATTTGTTTTTTTATCACACAGTAAAACTCTATTTGGCTCATTTGATAATATGCCATGTTAGCAGAAGCTAATGAACAAGTTGTTTATCCTATACAACTTTAATCATATTCACATAGTTATAAGGTGGCATATAATCTTTTGTAACTTATTTGGAAGTAATCAAGAAATAACCAAGTAACCAAGAAATAACAAATGAAGTCCAGAGTACTGTGGAATTAAGCCACAACTATGTTTTTTTTTTTACTAGTAGTAAATAGCTCAGATTAACAGTTACTGGTTTATTACTGGTCACTATAATAGTGAAATGGGTTGTATGATAATTGTATTCTCCTAATATAAAAATATACACAATTTGTTAGCTTTTATTTTATTTATATATTTAGTATGACTTGTTCCTATCTTTGAGATAATATTTTATTTTTCAGAACATTTTATTTTGCTTTGTTTAAATCATTCCCTCATTTCTTGTAATCAAGGAATGAAAAAATTTTCTTTTCTTGTTTTTAGAAGCTGCACTGATATTTTATGCCTCTTCTTGTTCCTTGCTTTTATTGCTGGTTGGGTTGTTGTTGCAGGGTTTGGTAAGTTAGCATGAACATATTAACTTTGAAAATACCAAGTAAATAGTAAAAACAGTCTTGCATACTGTAGTGAGCATATAAATATAGGATAAAATGAAATGATATACTTAAAATAATTTAGATGACTTGAAATGAAACTTTTAATTATACCAGTTCTTGAGCATGAAATGTGTTTAGTATTTTGATGGGTAGGTTTCATGAGTAAGACTTTTCATGATAGAAAAATAAATTGCTCAAGTTTCTTAAGTACAAATGTTCTTGCATAGATTTGTAAAGGAATAAAATTTTTTGTCCTTCATCATTCATTTTTTTGTTTCTAACAGCATATAAGCATGGAGATCCCAGACAGCTGCTATATCCAACAGATTCAGAAGGTAGAATTTGTGGAAAAGGAGAATTTGAGTAAGTAAACAATAATTCTTAAACTCAATCAAATAGCACATAAAAGAAGCAGACGAGAAGTTTTCTTATAGTAACTCTATTTTAATGGTTGTTATACATGATTTGTTATTATTAATAAGTGTAAGTGCAATAAACTTCTAACACACACACACACACACACAATGTAGTTGTTTTTATAGTAGGTAACTAGAGTGCTGTCTATAATATTATTTGTGAAAACATTGTGTGAAAGACTGTGTCCACAACTTTTATCAATTGTGTTACATGTAATGAAATTTTTTATGTATACTTTTTGTCAAAAGTTATCTTGATGAATGAAAATATGTGATTAATTTTTCATTAATATTCAATATGCATTTTTATTAAAAAAAGTGTACTATGAACAATTTTTTATCGAAGAAAAAACATGTTCATTGTTGTATTACATATTGTTTAATATTACCTGTATTATTATTTTAACTCTCTCACTACAGACTTAGTTGAATTGGCCAAGTTCATGGATTTCAGAGTTTCCATACTATAACTTTTAATGTGTTTTCCGACAAGGTACCTTACTTCCACTCACATACATAGCTATCCTCGTTCAATGCTGCCTTCTATTTGCAAAATTTTTCACATGCCACAAACCTTTCACTCCTACATACCTCTCATTTCACATGGTTTAACCAATTCATGCATGTAAATCATCATGCAACAAACCTCCACCAATAGATGTGCCCCCCCACACACATGACCCATGTGACTACCTGTATGCTATTCTGCCTAACTATCTTCACATTTGGCAGTGCTTGTGTTCAGTCATTTAGTTTGTGGTCTCTTCAAGTGTTTTTTAACATAAACATAAACACTTTGGGGTTACATCTTTTATCAGCACATTTATACAGACTTAAGGTGGTGGTTCTTGACAGAAAATTTAGGGCCTTACTTTGTCGGGAGATTGATCGTCCAATGAGTTGACCTTCATTGGGCCTCGCCTCAAATTTGGGGGTCCACACATTTTGAAATACGGTTCGCCAACTTTGGAAAGATAAGACATTATTTAGGTTTACCTATAATTCATCTTACTGGTATATCATAAATTAGGTTAACTATATTGATGTTGTTTTTTTTTCAATACATCATATCTCGTACATATGTTATTGTCAATACACTGTTACTTAATTTTACAATATCACGTTTATTTCTTTTTCATTATTATTTATTATTTATTTCAATACATCATATCTTATACATATGTTATTTTCAATACACTGTTACTTAATTTTACAATATCAAGTTTATTTCTTTTTCATTATTATTTATCTTTTATACTTCTTTACACTACCTTTGTCTGTGTCGACCCCTGGAGCTGAGGTCTGCACAATCTTCTTCTCTCAATATTTTACATATTTATTGTTAGGTTAGGGTTTTAAGTTTGAGATTAGTGATATACTTTGTCCTGCTCAGTTGATTAGGCTTCACAAGTGTCTGTTATTTTCAGTTTACCTGTAGTTCATCTTACGTGTAAATTGATCATTAGGTTAAGTATCCTGTTTTTTTCAACACATAACATCTAATACATATGTTTATTTCACAACACACGCAAATCTACATTATATCAACTTTTCTTTTTCATAATTCTTTATAATTTATACTTTTTACAATTAATTTAGGGCTGCCCTACCTTCTCTTGATATTGCTCGCCTTCCTCCAACAAAGGCCGAACCTGTTCAGGATGATCTAGATTTTGTCAGTTTTCCTCCACCTGATTATGGCTTGTCTTCACAGGCCTCTACTGCAGAGTCTGCTTGGCCTACCTAAGCCTTTTTTTGACACATTTCACAGTATAATTTTCTCGTTCTTCTCCAGAAATTATGTTTTATGATGAGCATTTTTGTCTCTTTTGGGAGAGGGTACTTGCATGCCTCTCTCTACACAGGCTTTGGTTCATTTTGCCTTCACTTACTATCAGGCAGATTTTCTTCCTGATTCTATGTACTCAGAATATGTTGCCTGTATGGTGGGCAGTCTCTGTTCATCCTATCCATTTTATCACCCACCTAGTTTTCCAGCTTCGTTTTACCCTATGGACTTTCCTACTGGACATGTCTGCCTTACATCTCCTTTCTTAATTGTTCCACCTATATTTAGGAGATTTTCATGGGCTACTTCCTTCTCCTTCCCCACATGTTGGGGTGTTTGACATCTTCAGTTCTTTCCTTCCACATGTGGCTTCTTTGCTTTTGGGTTCTTCTGGGTTGGGACACTGTCTTGTACCATTTGTTTACCATCAAATTGTAATAGGTACTCTTGTTCTCTACTGGTCCATTTTTGTGGCTACTCCTGTGCATTTAGCATCATGTGGAGTATCTGATATTATATACTGTTTATATTCTTTGCTCTTTTGTTCCATTTCTAAACATACTTACCCTCTGCTGCCACTTTAGCTCTTCCTCGACATTGGCTTTGCCTATCTAAGTATTGATCTCACATGCTCCAGTCTTTTATACTCCACTTATATGCCCTTGGCAATATCTAACTTGTAAATCCCTCCACCCATGTCAATGCGCCATCTATCCGGACACTGTATATAAACACCTCATTCATATAATGTAAATACTTTTCTTGACAAAGTATTGGTCAAGGTTTTTACTAACAAAGTGCTATGGTTCATTCCATTATGGATTGTGATTTTTGCGTGATGTTGTGGATTTCCACATAATTATAATTTCCTTTAACAACAACAAAAAATAGACGCGATGTTTGTGGTTATGAATTCCTGTATTACCGTTGTAAGCAAGGTGGTTAATCTGACCTCCCCTATTCCTCCTTTGTTATGTAGTGTCTCTCTACAGTTGGGGAGGGAGGGGGGTCACTCTCAGTTGAGGTTGTCTGTGTTTCTATCTGTTGCGAGACTGAGACATACATTCAGCCCAGGAGTGTTTTATCCTGAGGCCTCTGAAGTTCTTTTTGTTGACCCTGGTTATTCTAGGGAGAATTTGGACTCGGTTTTTATGACATTTTTCTTTCCTAAGTTAGCTTATCACGAGTCCAATTTGGACCACCCACTTCCTACTCCTTTTCTTCAATTAGTCATTTGGGTTTATGGGATTTTGGGGCTTTTCTCTGTGACCTTTGAGTCTACTCCTCCCTTGATGGTGGAACTGTTGGGGGGGGGACTGTTTAGTTTTTCCTTCTTTACCTGATATTCCTGGTCATCCTGAGAGATTTACTGCCTTATTACGTGATGGGATATACCTTATACCCTCATTTGTCTGCTGGCATGCTTTGGCTTTTCAATTCCACATACTAAAATCATTTACTTTTGGATATGTGGGGTTCCACTTTGTGATCACTTTGAATCAATCATTTTTTTGTATTTGTTTGCTGTGTAATGTTTCTTCCCCTGAATACCGTTGGTAGCCAATCAATGGTCCCCACATCAATTTGCAGATGAATGGGGTCTCCTACTGACTTCTTCCTTGGTCAGATTGACTGCTTCTGTTCTTTCTGTAGAGATTCATTGGTGAAAGGACTTTGTCTACCTGCAATAGTTTCTGGGTGTTACATGGCTTCTTTTTATCATCATGTGATATTTGCGGGTGTCCTAGAGGCATTTGTATTGCAAATTGCCATCACCCGTTTGCTTTGTTGTTGACATTTCGACCTTCTTTTTGTCTATCAGCTGCAATAGATTCAGAACTTGGTTTCAGGGCCACTCCACTTGGGTTGACTGATACCAATGGCATTGGTATCAACCTAGGAATGTGTGTGTGTGGGGGGGGGGAGAGGTTAAAGTGAGGTTACAAGTATTGATGGGCACCTGGTATTCCTTCACTGTAGATCCATGGGTACTTTGGGTTCCGGTATCGAGGTTGGTCTTTCCATTCAATTCTCCACCTCCATTATCCTCCCATCCTGTGCTATTTCCACCTCTACCTCAACAGTGGGGTGTGGATTTTTGTTTCACAGCTATCAGAGTCACTGATCACGTGGGTGGTAGTGACAGTTGATCCCATTATTCTGGGATTTTATTCCTGTTTATTTGTTGTGCCTGAGACAAGGGGAGATTCGAGGATGACCATCATTCTTTCTTATTTCGTCCCATTATTCTTTCCTCCCTGGTCCACAGTGGAGTCCTTTCTCACCTTATGTTGGCATTCTTCACCAGGTCCGTAATGCTCAAGTTTGAGGTTGCTGAGGCATTTCTCTACATTCTTATAGTGAATCCATCTTGCCTTTAGCTAGGATTTGTATACAGGGATCAAGTTCTGCAGTTCAGGGATCTGGCCTTTGGTTTAGCATCAGCACCATATATCTTCTGCTAGGTTGTACAAGTTTTCACCATGTCTTACTCCTGGGTAATCCACCTCCCATCCAGCTCCAGACTATGGAACAGGCAGTCAGTCTCTTACTTACAGGGGTAGTTCTATCTCTGAGGTTGTGGGCTTCCCTCAAATCTATTGAATTTTTTGGGACGAGGACACATGTTATTCCTTCAGTGGGTCCCATTGCCACTAATGGATCTGAAACTTCAATCCATTGGATTTTCCAGTCTTTTTCATCAGGAGCAACATCTTAGTTTTTGAGTGTTAGTTGGTTTGGATCAACCCTGTCTTTAATGTGTGTGTTGGTATGTATGTGTATCTGTAGGTGTGGATATATATGTGTGTGTGTGTGTGTGTAAATCTATACTGCCCCTTTCTCCATAGTTTATCTCTTCACAGATACTTCACTTCAGGGGATGAGGTATGCTTCTTCAAGGTCAGCAATTCCAGGGTATATGAATAGAGGACGAATTTTCATTCTGCATCAATAGTTGAGAACTTCTTGCTGTCCAGAAGGCAATAGTGCAAGGTCTAGATCTCTTTCAGGTGAATATCCTCATGAGACATTTCATCAATTTCAGTACTCTCTTAAATTTGGTTCTTTCTCTATGGGGCCTATTCCAATCATATCAGCCTCCTGGCTTGCTTTTTTCCTGGGGTGATGGATTTCATAGCAGATTGTCAGTCTCAGTCCTCACTATCTTCTGATCAATTCTCTGTTGTAAGGTTTTTCGATAGATTTGTTCTCAGTTTGTGCCTCTGATGATAGCTTTTGACACTCAACTACAAGTTTTGGAGTCTCCACTACCTCATCTTCAGGCTTGGGTGGTAGATACATTCATTCCTGCTTGGATTAGGTTGAACATCTATTACTTTCACTTACTTCATCTGTTACTCAGAGTTCTGGCTATATTTCAATCCTCTACTTGCGAGATGTCGCAAGCCTAGATTGGCTGGCTTAGCCATGATTTCCTCTTCTACAGTTTCTTCATGTGAGTCCACCTCTGCATCTTCCTCTTTGGCTATCTTTATTGAGGCATCCACATCCCAACATTCTATACCAAGACTTTTCCCAGCTTATTGGAGTTTAGTGTCTCTAGTTACCTGGAGTGTGCCTCAAAAGGAATTTGTAACCACTTTACCAAACATGCTCAACATATCATGTTTTGACCTATATTTTACTTGGGTTTAGCTTTGTCTCCTGTCGTTTAGGTCAGACAACTTTTTCATCTCCTTTTACTTATGCCAAACATCTGAAGATTTTGGACTCCCCAATGCTATCCAGCCTTCTTTTCAAATGGCCTTTTCATTATTTAATCAAAATATTAAGGTTTTCTTAATATTTCTTCAGTTTTTTTCTGGGGGTTTTCCACTACTCTCTGTGACCATTTTAACAATATCTGCCAGATTATATGGAGGAGGGAGTAATCTCAGATTGTCTTTCTTTTCCAGGGTCCATTACATCTTGCTTTCACTGGATCACACTCTGTGGCTAGTGTTGCCCAGTCAGGTGTGCTTTTATCAATCCAGTTCTGCACTAGCAACCTATTTGACTATACTCACTACTGGTTGCAACAGGCTTTGTAGAATTGAGGTGTTCTATAAGATCATCTAGGCACTTACTGGATGATATTACCATAATATCATGGATCACTACTTATGGACTATCATGAGTAAAGCTAAAGGGATTCTGCCTGTCCCTGCCGATAATCGGATTGCATAAATCGGGGTCAGTTTGCTTTTAAAAATTTAGGGAATTTGGTTCACCTATTGCACTATTTCCAGAGCACTGTTTCTCAGGACTCCCTAATGTGCATTACCCCCAGGTTCTACTAGTGGAGCTAGGGAGTCCTTACCACACCCAGTTCCCAGTCCCTGGAGTGGTGGAGAGAGTGTTCCTCCACTCCTGAAGAAGAGTCCTCACGCTTTGTGCAATTGGGATTCCTCATCCTAACCTCACATGGATATTGGTTTCCAGCAGTTGAGTTTTGGGTTTAGAGCTAAACCAATCAGCATAAGTCCTCACACATGTGATCAGGGTGTCCCTGGCCTCTCACTTAATTCATCTCGAGTGCACTACCCCAGTGTTGTGGATCACGGTGGGTGCACTTGTTGGTTGTTCCTCTTGCACTACCCCTCAATGTCTTTATGCTGAGGATGTTACTGAACTTGAGGTGGTTCTGGTCTGTTTGATTTGAGGGGGATATATACATACTTCATTCTGCTCACATGTGCCCTGTTTACTGATCGGTGGTGGGATTTGTTTCTCCAGTTGGCTGAACTTGAGGTGATATAGTATGATCTTCTTTCCTACCCTCACCTGGATGTCGTTCCCAGTGGTTGAGTTTTGGATTGTAGTTGATTTACTGACAGTATGATCTTCATCCTACCCCCACATGGATGTCAATTCCTGGTGGTTGAGTTTCAGATGCAGTTGACTTACCATGTACATTCTGTTGCACCCTAGCCATGCTGCACCTTGGGGCAAATCTCTTTTTTCACACACATTGGGATGTGCTTTTCAAGCTTGTCTGCCTGGATCAGTTTCATCTTTTCTACATCTGGGTGAAGAGTATACCTGGTACAGAAGTGGTGTGGTCCTCTGTGTATTGTTCTTTTAATAGAGGGTTCTCTCTTGGGGGTGTCCTTTGGACACTTTCGAGGGATGCTTCTATTTTCTCCCTTGCACTGGTCCCTCCACCTATTCAATGTGGGATTCTAACTATGTATGTGAGTGGAAGTAAGGTACCTTGTTGATGGTTATAATTTTCCTACACTGAAAATATATTTACGACAGGCACTTACTTCTGTTCAAACTTCCCTCCCTTCCTTTCCAGTATCCATTGGTGCTTAGTTTTCTGCTTAAACTTGAAATGATAGTTAGGTAGAATAGCATAAATGGAGTCTCATGAGTCACGTGTGTGAAACATTTCTATTGGTGGAGGTTTGTTGCATGATGATTTACATGCATGAATTGGTTAAACCATGTTAACCGAGGGATATGTGGGAGTGAAAGGCTTGTGGCATGTGAAAAGACTTTACAAATAGAGAAGAGCTGTGTATGTAAGTAAAAGTAAGTACCTGTTGGAAATATATTTTCAGTGTAGGAACATTATAACTTGTGTATTTTCACAAAATTTCCCAAGCTTTCAGTAAGCATGACAAGTTTTTTGTAGACAAAAAAATCAGAATTTTTAATGTATTTTCACTAAAAATTTCTCCATGAATACATGGAGTTACTTCTATCCCCACAAGTATCTTTTACTGTGCATGACACAAGGTTTTAGTGTCTTACATTGAAAATTTTATTGAACTACTTTTTGTTTATGTTATACCAACTAGAATAGCATAAAATCTTAGCTAATAATCTATATTTTAATAGTATACAAGTTTTAAGTTCTTAATTCTACAAGGCCTATAAAAACAAGATCATGAATTTCCACTAGTGTGACCCACGTGACACATTTTCTCTTAGCATGTCATCATCCCTATTTTATCCACCACCCCTGGAAAAAGAACAAAAAAAAACGCTGAAGTAGCTAGTTTAATACTTATGATAATGAAGTGGTAGTTCAGACCTGTGATACAATTTCAGTATGTATGTTCACATCTGCTATCCAAAAATATCTAAACCTGCTTGAGTATCTGGAGCTGGATATCCAAAATCCAATATCTGACCAAAACTGCTATTTATCACATATCTAGTCTCAGTATAAGATAAATAAGGGCTACTGTCACTGGGTATAAGCTAACTATCTTCTGTTGAGAAGAAAGATTCTTATCTTAATGAATTTTCATGATTGCATGTTGCCATGGAATTGAAGTTTAAAAAACATCCAAATTTACAGTAACTAGTAAGGAGTTAGCAGGAAAAGAACATTCATGAATTGAAACTAGGATCTTGATATGACTTCCCAACAAAATTAAAATATGATAAACAGATATTTTTACTGTATTTCCTAGAAAAAGTTGTTTTCAGTCATTATCATCACAAGCCTTTAGTTTTACTTTTTCTTTGAAGGAAGACCTTATCATTATTCTCATATGCTGTGCTTGTGAGATTTCCAGTAATTTTTCTTTGCTGTGGTTTCGCTAGATAGTAGATAGGGACAGTGGGAATCTCGTTAATCCATTCATGCGCGTCACTAATTAGATGACGAGGCATTTGGCTACCTTTTTTTCCCATTGTCACTAATCAGCTGTGTTAATTTTACTTATTATATAATTTTTTAAAGGTTTTAGTTTTTGTAACTAAAGTTAACAATCCTGAGTTTGTATTAATGACCATCCACATTTCACAATGTATGGTGTGAGTTTAAAGAAAAACAAGATTTTGCAGCCTTTTTATTACTGAACATCTTATTTAGTTGTTGTTTTTCCTGTTATTTATGTACTGGAATTCTAAGAATACTTTGTTATTTTTGGTTGTGCTTTACCTTTCATACTTCTTGGCCATGCATCTTGAGCATATGGTCTTAAGTTTCAATTTATATAGTTTGTTTGATATTAATTATACCATGTCTGTTAGTTGATACTTTTTTAAAGATTTCTAGATGAAACTGGAATTTGATTTATTTCAGAGACAAGCCTTACTTGTTTTTCTTTGATCTAACTAAATGCATACGAGGCATATCTTCCGTTCTGCGAGGCTGCCCAACTCCACAGGTGGGTTTAAAATATGGCTATGAAGATAAATAGTTAGGGAGTGGGAATTTGTTAGTATCATTCTTTATTCTCATTAAAACATTTCAATAAACAAATAGTTTTTAAATTTCAGAATTAACCCTGCTGGTATTAAATCAGGTCTTCCAATAAACATATAAAACCTATTTAAGCCTACTGTAATTTTCTGAATATAATACACACTGTAATCTTCATGAACAAGAAGTCAATTTTGCCTTATAACCATAAATAATATACTCCTAGAATTTTGCAATACTGTGGTTAGAGTAACCCTTTGATGAAAAGAATATTGCATGTTTACAGAAGTGCTTGCAATTTTTGCAATTGCAACCAGCAAATAAACATTGTCAAAAAGTTAGACTATCTGTAAAATTGCCGAAAGCAAGTTTGCTTTGTAGAGAAGTTGCACTAACTATTTGAGGATAGTGATTCAGATTCAGAATTTGAAGGTTTTAATGAAAATGATTTGTAGTTTTGAATATGAAATGTAAAATAGTGATAACTAGTTTTGTATTTTGAAACATCTCTATGTGTGCATGTAAATAAATCTTAAAATTTACAAGACTTAGCTTCTTGATAATTTTATTTCAAAAATTGAAAATGAAAGAAAACAGGAAACAATTATCACTTATACCTTAGAAGCAGAGAGAATTAATAAGGCATACCATCAAAATGCAACATTTCTAGTAAATCTTCATTATTGTTCACAATACGTCAGAAAAGTTGGTCTGAACTGGCTGTATAAAAAAGTATATTTAGATTTGTTACTATATATTATATGCACCCTAAATTCTAGATAAATTTTTAGCGAAAAAAATGTGTATTATAATCGAACAATTACAGTATATTTTGAAAGTGTTCCTATTATTTTGTGAAAATGACTTATAAAACTTGAAACATTAGTTGTTTCCCAAAGAAATAAGGTAGGAAACCTATAAAAACTTATATTTTTTCTTAATTAATCTGAACCACACGTATATACTTTTGTTTTCATGAAAAATATGTTAAAAACAGGACTTTGGAAAAAAGGCTATAGGTCTTTGCTGTAACTAAACAAAACCTATCAGAAACGTTGAAATTTCTTTAAATATTCTTTAGTAAAACATTGGGAATTTATTTTGGTTCCAATAATATTATTATTTTATGAATGATTTAGGTTGGAAAATTGTTTGCTAAATAAATTGAGTATAAAATCTATTTTTTTTTGAACATTGAGTCTATAATAACTTGTATTTTCACATTACAATATATATATAAGTTATTTTTCTTAAAAATGAATCATATGGCCTGTTAAACATATATAATTCCAAAATGATAACTCACCTGTCACACAGAAATGGTATTTCCTTTGTGCAACTGCTTATGAGATTTGCATGCTACTAGCTTTGAGCTAACTTCCACCTAAATTTATGTGTTTCACATGATTTGTGCTGGTGATGATGTCATCATGCAACAATAGTCCTCTATCAGTAGGAGTGTGACATAACCTCCAAATGGTATTTCCTTCTTGTGTCTGCTTATGAGATTTGCATGCCACTTGCCTTCAGCTAAATTCCACCTAAGTTCATATGTTTAACATGAACTGTGCTGGTGATGATGACATCATCATCATCGTGTGACAGTAGCCTTCCACCAATAAGGCACTATATGCAGTAACTTCCCCTATGCACTTGCACTCATTATAACTTCATTCTTTTCCTTGGAATTGCATTGAACAGATGTGTTCAAATTTTCTTATCTGCGTCCAATTTGATGAGATTTGCATTTGTTAACAAAAGTTTGCTTTTCATTTTCTTTGACTTTTGTTTCAAAAGCTTTAATTTTTTTCACAAATTCTCAATTGGCAGTGACTTCCTGTTCTGTGTGAGTGACGAAGTTACATTCAGAGGCCCAATATCCACTATGGCTTCTGGAGGCTCATTAACTGTTTGAGATGTTACAGCCTTTATACAGTGTCTTGTAGATTACTTCATGCTTACTTGGTTTCTTCCTCCCATCCCTTCAGCTGATGTTCTTTCTTCTCAGTTGTGAGTGGCTAACTGGATGTCAATTTTAACCCGTTTTGCTTTGGGTAATGCCTTACAAATCTAAGAATGGCCTCAACCGTCCAAACTCTTTTTTGGATATACTTTCTCAGGTATGTTCTTTTAATTATCTATCATCTATGTCATTTAATATATCTTGTTCTGTATCTGCTTTGGGAATGGACCCTTTGCCTTCTATTTTTTCTCACTAGTTTCCCATTTTCATCTTTTTCTTACCACCCTTCTTTTTTTATCTCCACTTTTTGTTGGGGGCACTTCACTGTACTCTAGTAGGGTTCTTTGGAGATGTTCATTCCTATCTCTTTGCCACCTTCATCTGTTCTCCTTTTTCTGATCTGATCTTCCTTACTTGATAACACTGCAGTTGAACTAGGTGAGCTCCTTGTTAATGTACATATTCCTACTTCTTATGTATGTGTCTACATCAGGCTCCCTTTCTTCAACCCAGAAGTCTTTGGTGTTTTTCATGTTTCACTGAAGACCTGGGCAGAAGTTGCATGACTTCTGTCCACATTATCTTTCTATGTTCTTTGTCTTTCTCAACTTTGCCTTTCAACTCCAGTTCCTTGACTCCATAAGTCTATCCCTACCCTTCTCATTCTGGCTTTCAGGTCTTTTCTTGTCTTTCCACTACCTGACAGCTGGTTTGTTGCTTTCCTTGTAAGTGATTCTCCTGTTGAGTTGAGCTTAGTGGGTACCCATCTCTCTCTCTCTTTGCTAGCTGTTGGTCTTCATATTCTTTCCCACAGTCTCTCCACTTTTATGCACTCTTCTCTCCTTTTCCCATTTCCCCTTCTCCTCCCTCTGACCCCATCTATCTTCAGCTTTTAAAGGATACTGTATCAGATCTTTTGGCTGAACACTTCATCGGAAAGGTGTACACCCCTTCACTGGGTTTTTACTCTCATCTCTTTGTGGTCCACAAGAAGATAAGAGACTAGAATCTGGTGATCAACCCACTGTCTCACAACTGATTTCTGGTCATTTCACCATTCCAGTTAGAGAATTACATTTCTCTCCTGTGGTCATTTTCACCCAGTCTGCAGATGACCAAGGTTGATGTGTCAGACACATTTCTACACATCCCAATTGTCCCATCTTCCAGACTGTTTCTACATTCTGTCCATAGGAATCATGTCTTCCAATTCTATGCTTTTCCCTTTGACTTAGTGTCAGCTCATTATCTTTTCAAATATCCAAGTTCTTCCTTATGCTCACATGATATTTGGTACATCTGGGTATTTTCTTCAACTCTTGTCTCAGCTGGGCTCAGCTTTCTTTCCTTTGCTTGCTTGCAAGCCATGGAATGTCTGGTCACCAGGATTTGCACTTCTTATTCTCATCAAGATATTCTTTAGTTTTTGGGGATTCTGGCTTCTTTGTAGCCCTTCATTCCTTTGCACCTTCATCAACAGACATTGTGAGAGCAATGGATTCCTTCTTGGAACCTGTTGTCCTCGGTTGTGAACCTCCTTTTTCCTTTCCTCAAGAACTTATCATGCTGGCTAAACTATGCCAATACTACATCCAATGTTCCCTTACCACCCCTAACACTGGATCTCCATCTCTTCACAGTTGCTTCCCTCTCTGGTTAATATCTATCTCTGAACAATGACATAACTCTTGGTGTTTGGACTCAGGACAAGAGTTCACTTCACATCAACATGCTTGAACTTCTCACTGCTCCTCAGATATGTTCCCATTTCCTACCTCTTTACATGGATCACTTGGTCAGAATCCTCTCCAAAAATTCCATGGTTGTTTTTAACATCAACCATTAAGGGGGTACCCAATTTGGGTGTCTTTGCATTTGGGCATTGGACCTCCTCTTCTGGGCTCATTCCCATCAAATCTGTCTTGTTGCTTGTTATGTGCCAGGAATTATGTTTCAGACCCCCATACCTCTCTCATCAGGACTGCTTTCCACTCATGGAATGGTCTCTTCATGTCAAGTTCTTTTTTTGGGTTTACTCATGGTTGGGCACATCTGTCATGGACACCTTTTCCTCTGCTCTCAACTCTATACTTCCTCTCTTCTGGTCCCCTGTTCCATTCCTCATCCTTTGACTCTGGCTGTGATGCTCTCAGCTGGGCCTTTTCTTACCAGACTAGGCTAAATGTAATCTCAGTAAGTGTAAAAATCTAGTTCCAGTGTAATTCCACTAACTATAGTGACATTATAAAATTGTCACTCTATTAATTACTGGCTTTTGAAACCATACATTTTGTGTTCAGAAGTTGATCAATTATAAATGTTTTGTAACACTTTAACATGCATATTGACACAAATTGTTATAATTTAGAATTTCACTTCTGTCATCTATTTCAGAAATGTGTAGGCCAAAATACTAGCTTCTGATATTACATTATAAAGTTTGCTAATTTATAAATTCTTATTTATCCATAGATAAGTCAATGTCTAACATACTTCACACTTTTATATGTATTTTTATCAAATTTATTAAATTTATCTAACTAAATTATGTTGCTGATCTGATTTTTTATATATGCTTTATTAGGAGTTACCCAAATAATATTCTTTTTTTTCTATTCTTGTGTGTTGTATTTTTTTTACAAATGTTTCTATCACTGATTGCTTAGGGCACTTTTCTCTACTTCTGTGTCATCCTTGTGTATATTTTATCATTAATTTGTTAAATTCTTATAAAGATGAATAATTGTGTTGATAATCTACTTGTTCTCAACAGGTGTGTGTCAAGCGCTGTCCAAATAGCACTTTTTCTACGTACCCTTATATTTATATTGATGTGATTTCCTTGAAGAAAACAGATGAAATCAAGAAGTTGAAGGAAAAAATGATTTGTAAAAATGAAAGTTTAAAAAATTCTCAGGTAATCTTTAAACAATAAAAACCATTCAATTGTAATACTTATATCCTAGATTATATGCTTTAATATTTTTTTATGTATCTTTTTGATAAGATTGAGAAGTTTGTTTTTATATCTAATGAAAAGTAATACATTGTGAAAGTTCCACATTTTCATTATTTTATTGAACAGCACACATAATGTTTTATCCCTATGTGCATGGGTGCTGGGTGAAGAGCACATCATGACTTGTAGAGTTACATTCACAATATAATTAAATAACTTTAATATGTCAAAAAATTTGACATCAAAGCATAGTTTGTAATTCAAATCTTAAGTTTAGATTTTTAATTTCTACCTTAAGATGGGTTTCAGAATGTCCACCAAGTAGAAACACCAGTTATAGATATTGAGAGGCCATAAATTGAAATAAGAATTCCACACCTTTTTTATTTTCTGAGATATCAATACATTTGTTACACTTACCACAGAAGCTTTTCCTGACTCTTATGTTTTTGAAAATATTATTTACTTATTCTTACTTGTCAATGGTACATGTTTATAACCAATAGAAAGCTATTTTGTAAACTACATTCATGATGTTAGAAAAACACGTAGGTTCAAGAAGTCTTGATGGAAATGAGTAAAAACCCTATAACCCGAGCACTTTCGAAAGGTGGACCTTTCTTCTTCAGTTTGACCCTCAAGAAGAAAGGTCCACCTTTCGAAAGTGCTCGGGTTATAGG
>NW_013667513.1:185487-186646 GCF_000517525.1 Limulus polyphemus
ATATTTTTAAAAATCCAGAATTTTCACTAGTGTGACACACGTGACACAATTTCTCTTAGCATGTCATCATCATCCCTATTTTATCCACCACCCCTTGAAAAAATATGAAATTAAATGTAAATTACTCCCTATAAAATTGTTATTTCTCAGATAAACCATAATTTTTATACTCTTCAATTTTGTTTGGTTACGGAACTATCGACTAGAAAATCAGACCCCCCCCCCTCCTGTCACATCCTATGTTTCAGAATTTGTTGATAGTTCTCTCTTACATTTCATTATTTATTACTTATAACCAATAGAAAGTCAAGGTTTTCATCTATCAAATGACTTATTGTATAACATTGTGTTCTGAACAGAATATTGTCAATTTCACTCACAGTACAAGATTTGTTCCGTTGAAAAGTTAACGATTAGCTTGGATGAATTTGTAACAGCTCTTGTCCCATAGTTAGAAAGCCAGAAAAAGTTTGAGAGGTAAAGGAATTTGTCTACATTTTGCATGATATTAGTCTATATTCTTTGGTGCATTATTTAATTAAATGAAAATTATTAAGTGCATTACTATAATTACTATAAAAAATCAGGCTTAACTGTCCTCGACAGTCGAAGGCAAGAAAAAAGAAAATTGGGTTTATACTTCATTTCTTATTTTTCATATTTATTCTTTATTTATTTATTATTATAAAAGTAACTAAAATGTAAAAATACAGATTTTTTTAAGTTATTTAGGATTAGGTTAAGTAAAATAAGTAATAATGATATAATTAAATGGTTCATGAGGCATGCATGCGAGCAGCTCATGGGTAATGTAATTCGATAGCATAACATGAGCTTCATGTTCCCTGAGTGATTTACAATTTATAATAGTGCGGATAGTAGTTAGACACGGTTCAGAGAGCAATAAAACAATAAAATTTAATTATAAATACATGTATACTGTTATGATCTTAGAGCTACTTAGGATAAACGAATGTAGTTTCATGTTACAATTTGAAGTCATTCTAGAGAGAGACAAAGTCCAATTTAAGTTTATTTAGAATTTTTTTGGTGTTTACGAGGTTGGTCAAATTGACCAATTCTGTTTTGAGATAGGGTTGAGAAAATGACAGATAAACTATAAAGTTTTACTGAAAAAAGCATTTGAAATGCATTTAGG
>NW_013667513.1:187053-190237 GCF_000517525.1 Limulus polyphemus
ACACACTATGTTGGGAGTTATAAGTATTAAATCTATAAAGACTAAATGAGTATATAAAGGTTACTTGGTTGGTCAAATTGACCAAGTCTGTATTGAGAGAGTTAAATCTTGTTAATAAGTCAGTTAGAAAATCAGATAAATTATAGTAGGTTTTGGACATTCTGTTTTGTGTAAAATATTGTTTGTGTTTTAAAATGCATATTTGAGAGCTACACGTATAAATTATTTTTTGGGCAATCATCTTAGTGAAAACAAATTAACGGTTAATGAAGACCAAATTCTGAGAGCGAAATGGCCCTAGTCCTGAAGTAAGTGCTAAATTTCTTATTTATTGATATATATTTTTTAACAAAAGTAACTAAAAGGTAAAGATTAGATTGAAACTTATTAGGTTAAATAAAAAAAAAATTAATTAAAAAAATAAAGTTTTGCACGGTGAGGAATGAGAAAGAACATATATAGTTAGATGTCACATGATGTAACTTGAAATTTTGTTTTCCCTATACTGTCCACACTCCTTCTGGGTGACTTAAACAATAAAACAATAAAATTTAATGAAAACATATGTAAACTATTTACAAGTTTAAGGCTGTTGAGGATAAATAATGTAATTTTCTGTTAGAGTCTGCAGTTTTTCTAGAAAGAAAGAAGGGTAATTTAGTTTTATTTCAAGTTTTTTTGTGGTGGTTACAAGGTCAGCCAAATGGAACAATTCTATATAGTGTTATGGTAGAGAAAATAAGATAAAATATAAAATTTTACTAAAAAAAACTTTTGATATTCATTTTGTAGGTTCTAGAGGTTATTTAAATGAAATATGAAAAGATGAAAGAAAGTATTTTTATTCTTAATATGAAAATCTCCTTGCATTCAGTCTAGTCAGAGTCTGAGTCAGACAGACTAAAGTAAATTCCGAGACAAATCTTTAGTAGAAATACCTTATTAAATATTGTTGTTATTTGTACCGCATGCTTGTAATGTTTACTAAAAGCTTACCAAAATTCGTGAAAATACATTGAGTAAATTTGGAATTATAGAAATTATAGTAAACATTAACTCTTCAGTACAGACTTGGTCTAATGGATCGACCCCATGCACATAGGGTTATTCAGCTATTGATGTTTTAATAATTGGTAAAGTAATGATATGTAATTAAAGTTAAGGTAAGGCAAAATTATTATTTTTTCCTAAATTCTCAGAATTCAAAGATTCTTTATCCAGCTCTCATATTCCTTTGATCTGTACTTTGTTAGGATTATTCTATATTAATTTTATATTTTAATTTCAGACCATTGAAAGCCTGGTTAAAAGTGGAAATTGTGCACCCTTCTACTTGAAGAGCAGTCCTTGTAAGTAGTGTCTTTCTAAGTTAAATGAACTTTTCTTTCTGTATTCCTGTATTTCTTACAGAATTTTCACACAACTGTAAATGCTTAAAAAACCTGTTATTAAACATATATAAATTTTGAATCATATGCTGTAACCATAAAAAATATATACTGGGGACAAAGAAAAAGTATACTGGGTCTGAATAACTTCTGAAATTTAATTTTTTGAAGAAATCTTTCCATGGCTAGCTAATAAGAGTGAGTAGCAGAGTGGAAGAGAGTTTGCTTTAAATAAGTATCTTTACAAATCAGATTTTTCATAACATCAGCAGTAAGATAGCTGTTTTCATGGCTGCATAACTGCTTCATTAGATGAAGGTAGATAACAAATATAAATAATTGAGGGAAATAGAAGAAATGAAACTATTGGTTACATAAAATGGAAATTTATGATAAGTAATATTTAAAAAATCTGGTTTTCTTTCTTTCATATTTTTTAACAGTTACTTTCTTTCTATCTAAGAGCTTGTATGAACAGATGAGAAAGTAAGTACACAGATACAACAATTATAGTTTTATAGAAAAAATTAAATCTTTTGGATACATTTATATGATTTAGGCACACAGTAAAAAAGAAACCCTAATACCAAAGGAAGTATTTTTTTAATGTTTTTTGAACATGCCATTTGAAAACAAAATTTTGGAAAATTCACAATCTAAAATATTAAGTCAAATTTTATAATTTTTTTAAATCACAAACTGTGTACTATGAAGAAAGTGTTTACCAAATTTCATGTAATTAGGTTAAGCATTTTAAGAGTGAGATCAGAATAAACAGGAATGAAACAGCCTGACAGCATGGAAAGGGTTATTGGAGGGAGGACAACCAGTACCACAATTCTCAAGTGTGTAATAGTAATAGTATTATAATCATTTTATATCCACTGAGTACCCAGTGTTAAAAACATATATATGTATGTGTGTGTGCGTGCATTTGAAAAGGGATATACAATAATTAATAATAATATAGTAAAAACTAAAAGTGGTTGGTGCTGTCATCAGGGTGTGGAAATAAGGACAGTGCCATAGTACCTTGGCTGAGCACTGACAAATGTACTGTGAAGTGACTACACAATTGGAATGAGGAGAGCCATTGTTGAACTGCAGTGTGTAAATGAATAAAGGAAATTGGCTCTGCTTCATGCTTGATTAAAGTATTTAACTTCTCTCTTGAGAGCAGGTTTAAAAGAATTTACTAAGATCTTAATAGGTAATATGTTCTAAGGTTTTTTTAAAATTTGTGTAAAAATCTGGCATGTGTTTTGACATTATTCAAAATTTTATACTCCTAGATATTACTTCTTTCTTTCATCTTTTCAGTTTTGTTCTTCAGCTGTGTTTAGTAGCAGTCTTTAACTTAAAGAACAATGGTAATATCTATAAAGAGATTCTAAAAATATAATACACCTAAATCGACAATAACAGTCATTTACAGGTAGAAATATTAACAATAATGACTTTTTAGAATTAAAGTAACCAAGCAGTTGATATACATTATTTTTAGTGTAGTGACTTTCACTAGGAAACTGATGACTTTATCTTTATAGAGTTCAATAAAAATTGACTGTTTTGGACAAGACTATGCTGTTAAATTTAACCTTAGAAGTGGTTTTGTTTAAGTAATCTAGATACCAATGAACAAAGCCTTCACCTATGGTAAAACTAAATATTCTAAGGCTCAAAATGATATATAGTTATATGATTATAAATATACCGTATTTTTCGGTGTATAAGATGCACTTTTTTTTTAACCCCAAAATTTGATGTCAAAATCTGCTTGCGTCCTATACACCGAA
>NW_013667513.1:191153-215295 GCF_000517525.1 Limulus polyphemus
GAAAAAAAAGATCAAATTATTATTTTGTTTACCACAATGAACATTTTTTAATTATTATGTGTTTTTTGTGGGTTCTAGAACTATCGATAAGACTCTCACATCACAATTGGTCTGCAAAAATCTTTAGCCAGTGGTTGTCAACATTTTAAGCATAATAAAATGTGACCCGATTTCAATGAAAATGATTCACTTGTGTAAAAGTACATATGACATTTTGTGAAAAATCTGTACGTGATGGAGAAAAATGGATATCATTTTCGGATTCGGCGTACATAAATTACTGTAGAACATGTAAAAATTTCAAGACAATAAAGCCATCGCTGGCCTGTGTTATTTTTGTGAATCATGACACCAATCAATTAAACTGAACAGCACCGAATTAATCAAAAATAAGTAAGAAAATCATAATGAAATATTTGAATTACTTGAAATAATTAAAAACAGTAATAATTAGAGACATTAATACGGATTAGTTGATTATTTTCATGACATTAATCAATTCAATTGTGACACACCACTAATCGGTTTAATCAACATTCACAGGTAATCAATTATATCAACAATTCGAGTTAATTGCCCAGCTATACTAAGTATATTAAAGAGGTTCCATATCTATTATCAACTTTTAAAATATGCATACAGAAAAAAATCCCAACATACCATATATTCCCTTTCATTGATTCCAAACCTTTCTCGTAGATTCCTGAACACTAAAGGACAGTACTCTTTTACCTTGAAGTGGCTTGGAAGGTTTTCTCTAAGAAACATAAATAGAGACTGTATATATATTCTAAGAACCTGTGAGTGAAAGCAAAGAATAAATTATGTCAACCACACTAAATCTGCTATATCCAATGCCAATGAGGCTCCTCAGGTTATGTCAACCACACTAAATCTGCTATATCCAATGCCAATGAGGCTCCTCAGGTCAGTTGGGATAAGTAGTGTAAATATATATATATATATGTGTATATATAAAATTGTAATATTACATATAACATGAAAAAAAAAGAAACAATACAGCTACAAAACAGACATGTATCACCTGGGCACGCCATAAGGTGGGTAGTTATGTAATGTGCCCTGGTTTTTGAGGTACTGGCAGAAGTAAGAATCAAATTGCATTGGGGGTACACCGTCTATCCAGCTTAACTGCAGTTTTGCAAGCCTCACATTCTTTAAATAAAATAAAGAAAGGGCTCTAGCTCACAACATCACACATCCTTACCACCTTTCGCTGTCTGCAGCCAAATGAAGTTGGCATTCAAGCCCCATAATGATGTTTGGACATAAATATCACAATGTTAAGGTATTACTTAAATATACTAAGCCCAATATAAATTGTTAGTATAGCTCCCATCCTCCAACCATCCATGCTACTGTCAGGATCTTTCAAGGAATGATTAATAAATTTAAAACAATATAAAAATGATTTTAAAAATATTAAAAAACTTTTTATTTATTACTGTTAATTTAAAAGAAATAAATAAAACCACATGTACACAAAAGCATAAAATACTGGTTTTGTATCCTTCAAGATACCCTTCAGTTTCTTCAATAAAGCTTTCTTGAACAAGACCTAATTAGCAATGTAAAACATGATATGAAACTGGTATTTTATGCTCTTATGTATGTGTGGTTTTATTTATTTCTTTTAAATTAACAGTAAGAAATAATCTTTTTAAAAATATTTTTAATGTTATTTTAATACTGTTTCATTTATATGTTAATGCTACACTCATTATACAAATACACACTGTAACACATTATTATTTATTCTTTACTGCACTACACCCTGCTTTTGAAGATGCGGGTCTGCATTAAGTCTAATTTAAATGTTAATTCATTTTCTAGGTTCAATGAAATATTAATTACCAGATTCAACTTAAAGATACTCTCAATTAATTAAACATTTTTTTGTTGATGGCAAAAGTTTTTCCGAGTTAAAAGTAGGATTCAACTGACTGCTAATTTAATTGTTTTGAAATATTTATGAAGTACAAGTTTTCAAGGTACAGTACATGTATGACTGTTTAAAAGAGCTATTAGTGACATCCACTTGTACTAATATTATGAACAAATAATCTTACTGTTCACTATAAAGTACGTTAGGTTTTAAGATAAAATAAACTGATACTCTTAAAATGACATTGATACATATAAATTAAGTGAAGTCAGTTTGGAAACACCAAAAATAATTTGACAATCAAGAAGAAAAAATTTACTCTACAAGTTGTGTGAATCCTTATCAACAGATAAAAATTGGACATTGTAATCTTCTATTGTAGGTTTAGTTTACTGATAAAACTCACTTGTTGAAATGATGATTGTCCACCTTTACCTTGCTGAAAGCTTTAAAATCCTCGGGCATCAGCATCACAGGAATGTTAACATGAGTTTGTTCACCAATCTAGAAAGCAAAAGGTGGGACTGTTACTTTTCAAAACACAACAAAAATAATGTATTGAAAATTTTAAAAATTTGTTAAAAGAAGTGTATAATTTCATTGAAAACCTTATATTCCAACTATAAGCTGACACCTAAACAGATACAAGTATTTATGGAAATAAAATGAGATGTATGAAAAATTTTGAGCTTAGAAGGATGTGAAATTTACTTGTAAAAAAAAACACTATGATGAGGTTCCCTGAAAGAAGCTAGATAAAAAGAAACCTAGTTAAGTCATCTATCACTTAAGACTTTCATAATCTCTATTTATCATAATACCTATGTAAACTTAAAGGAAGAAGAAAAAAGAAACCTGTATTATGATAAATAGAGATTATGAAAGTCTTAAGTGATAGATGACTTAACTCTATGTAAACTTAAAGGAAGAAGAAAAAAGAAACCTATATTATGATAAATAGAGATTATGAATATCTTAAGTGATAGATGAATTAACTCTATGTAAACTTAAAGGAAGAAGAAAAAAGGAACTTTTATTTTTAGAAATTTTGATAGGAGTCTTATTATGAAGACTGAAGTATTAAATATTTACGAGTGTTTATAATGATTGAAGAAAAGAAGGTATTCCTAATCTAATCAATTTATTTAAAACTAGAAAGGAAATTATTATATTTTTATATGCTCAGTTATTTTAGAAAAGCTTGAGAACTGTCCTTAGAGTAAAGCCTTAACCCATTAACTGCGGATGATGGAAATATCCGTCAGTCGCACATATATAACTATAACTCTATGCGAATGACAAAAATTACTGTTTTATTGTGATTGATGGCAACTCGGTTTTATCTATGGGTCAGAAAATGGCAACTGAGCTGCTCCTGCTGCAGCTAATGGGTTAATGACATTTACCATAATATCTGGTAGGGGTTTTAATTTATCTCATTGTGAATTATATTCCACACCTAAAATGATAAAATATTTTAAACAAACAATTTAAGCTATTTACAAAAACTGAGTCAACACAAAAAATGAGTGTCAAAATGTTAATCGGAACATGAATGGATTTTGCCTAGTTTGTTTAGTGGGAAAGAAACCTCCTCCTAATTTTTTTTGCCATCTGAAATTCTCCTGTTGTTTACAAAAAAGACTTAACATCTCTGTTCCATAATCTTGAGTTTTGTGACAGAGGCAGTGCTTAACCAAATGTGTAGGATAACCAAAAAAACATCTTTTGTTACTTGATAAACTTTTATTTAATTGAAGTCTATTATTTCCCCTAAAAATAGGTTCAGATCCTTGATTAGTAAGGTCACTAACTTCATGTACTCTTGTTAGTAAATCTTTTACCAAGTAAATAGGAGAAACAGTCAGTACAAACTCCTCACAAATCTTGTCACCATTGGCAAATTGTAAAACTGTAAAAAATTATTTTTATTAAATTACTATGGCTGATACACTTGCAGAGTATGCTAGGTCTTGTCATAAATCATTACACCATTATAAAACTCTTACAATCACAAACATTGCTGAAAATAATCACATTTAAAATGAATAAAGAACTGGACCAGAGTATGGCAAGATCTATTCATCAAGGATGAAATATATATATTAAAAATAGAAATTAAAGCACCTGTGTCAATTGAACTTTATTTCTATTTGTTTGAATAAAAGCTTCAAATACAGTATTATGGCATTTTTGATAGTGCTAATGATGTTGAATGTATTTCAGTAAGTATATATCATTGTAGGTTCATCTTGTGTGGTTGTATGTTTAATCAAATATTAAATATTTTGCCAGCTATAGACTGTAATGTTGTTTTAGGTTATGATTTTTTATTACTTTACATTGTACTTCAGGGAAGTTACACCTTAATATGTCTAACAACATAGTGAATGATTGGGATATCTTGTCTAATAATACATTAATTATTAGTCCATCTAAAGTATATTAGACTAATTACTAATAAAGTGCAAAAGGATAACAGATTAAACCTCAAAGGAAAAATTATATCTTTTACTGCAAAATACTCAACGTTTCTTCCTGATAAATATGGTAAAACAAGTGTATTAACACATTAAAACTTCAATTACATTACCAGTATTTCCCTCACCTTACACAGTAATGGAGTTTAAATAAAATGAAATACATAAATGTTGAAGGATGACATCACTGAACCTTCTGTAAACCCATGGGATTCCTTTACTATTAATGTTCCTAAAAGAAACTCAACAGGTAGTAGTTTCTGTGTCAACTACAGGAAAAGTGAACAAAGTTATGGTTAATGACTAATACCTGTTGCCATGCATTAATAATGTACATGACATCTTGATTAGGTCAAAATTTATAAGTACTTTACACTGGTCTTATGGTTACTGGCAAGTGTTTATTGACACCTAACAGTAGACCCAGAACAGCATTTTATGTCTCTTGTGGGAACTTTCAATTCAAAGTATTGCCAATCCGACTGTGTAATACACTGCAACATTTCAGAGCCTAATGAAAAAGGTTTTAAGAAGATTACTTTACAAGTTTGTATTAGCATATACAGAGACGACACAGTTGTAGTTTGTCCTACATTCAATCAACATTTATCAGACCTTCAAAAAGTATTTGATAGGTTCTAACAGTAAAGTTATATAAACATTGTTCTTGTAGATTTACCTTCATTGCACCTATCATAATTCCTGATGGTGTATAAGTGGGTCCTGGTAAGGTAAGAGTTGTTAAAGATTTCCCTTTACCCTAGATAATTAAACAGAAGAGAGAATTTCTTGGATCACCTAGATATTATCATATGTATTTCTCAAATTTTACTACTTTGGTTGAACTTTTGACTAGGTTAACTAGAAAATGTATTCCTTTTGTGGTCTTCAGCTTGTGCCTTTAAAGTATTGAAGAAATACTTGTCTAGAGAACCAATCTTGAAATTTCCTGAATTGCAGAAAAACATTGCAGTACACACTGATGCTTCCGAATTTGGGTTTAGGTGCTATCCTAGTTCCAGATGCTGATAATTCTGAAGATGTTATCTCTTATATAAACATCCCAATTAATGTAAATTCTCTATAAGTGAGAGGAAATGTCTAGCTATAGTTTGGGCTCTTGAACATTACTGACCATACTTAGAATATGGGCTCTGGATGATTAAATAGCCAAGTTATAACATTGTAGTCAGAAAATACTATAGGTTTATATCCGGATGCTTAATGAGGTGGATTTTAAGACTACAAGATTTTGATTTTACAGTTATAAACCTGAAAAGTTAAATTATGTACCAGATACCTTATCTCTGAATCACATTGAATGTGATTATACTAAAGGAATCTTTAATGTTCCTTCTAGAGCTTTATTATGTTCCATAAACATCAGAAAACAACTGTTATTGTTTTTAGAGGATAAAACTGGCTGATCCAATACTTAGTCCAATCCTCAAAGGAGTAGAAAATAAAACGTTTCAGTGTAATAAATCTTCCATAACAGAAAGGAGGATCTTCTGTATGTCTGAGAAACAAACAAATCTTACTATGCTCATGTGCATTTAAAGTTATATATTCATGAATCTTTATGAATGACAGTAATGAATCATTGCCATAATCAGCCATCTCGGAATAGATAAAAATGTTTCTCAGATGTAACAAAGTTTTCTGACCTGGTAGTTAACAAGATATAAAACAATAAATTTGTTGTTGTTGTCCTACATGTCAGACTTTTAACTCCAATAATACCATAGTAGTTAACACTTGAAATATAATTCATTCTAGGTAGCTTCAAAAAAGAAACAGTAATTGTTAGGTGCACTTAATTCCTGTGATGATATAATTTCATGTCTATAATAATTCAGTCACTTTAAAGCCATCTGTGGATTACAAACTGCAGCTTACTTCACACTTAAGAAGTCGGTGTGTACTAGGATGAAAAAGCTCCCAGCCAATTCCATCTTCCTTAGAGGTATGTTATGTACAATGTAACATCAATTTACCCTATGATTACCAATATGGATACATCACATATCCAAAGTTTTTGCATGAGCTCACAATTTTTACTCACATTACATTTTGGTCCATTGTCTTATGAATAATTAATCATTAGGCTATTGTTTTCAACACATCACAGTTATAATACTTAAAACTATCAAAAGATACATACACAAATCATGCCAGCCACAGATGTGATGTTATTATCTTCATAATACAAGTAGAAAGGTTAAACATGGTACTAACCTATCTTACTTGGATCTTTATGTTCAGTCTTTAATGGTCAGTCATAATTTTACCAGTTAAGAACATTATGATAAAAAAAACTCTAACAAGTTTACACAAACTAATATCACAACAACATCATTAAGATTAGACAACACTATCTAAGATTTACCTAACTTGAAAAAAAGGGCAAAAAATAGTAATAAAACTACTTAATAACAGAATAATAATTTTAGGATACAAACCTAACAGATTTCCATCCAGTAATCAGAATTTATCTGAAATATATGAGGAAATTGGAGTCCCATGAAAAGTAACAATGTATGTTCCACCTTCTTATGTTTGAAATATAATAGGATTCTCAATAGGATTTCATACCCAAGGGTACAATACCCTTCATGGTATAACTACAGGGGTGAAATATTGAATCTTAAAAGTGTCTTATTAACTATAACTCTCCCCAAACCACTAACAATTTATCACTGACTTAATAACAGTATAAAACTCATAATATAAGTATAATATTTTCCTTTAAAGTTTGTAAATGTTTGTTACATACTTCCTATTTTTGTTTTTACAAGTTTAACACACTAATGTCTACTATGAAAATGATCTTATCTTTATCTAGCTTTACACTACAGTTAAGGTTAATATCCCATCTCGTAATGATAAAAACATAAAAGAACCTAAGTTAACTGATATTAAGATTGGGTCATTCATATGTGTTCTTAAAAACTTCTTAGTCAATCAGACAAGTAACTGAGGGTTAAAGGTAGTTCAAAAGATATTAACGGAACGAAATTACTGTACAGAACATCTGAATACATCACAAAGAAACCTGAGGTCTTTATCCTATCAATTCCCCTGATAGTCTTATAAAATTTAATAACATCATCTGTTAGTAGGCTTCCTCTGAACCCTTTCCTATATGTCAATATCCCTTCTTAGATAAAGAAACTAAAACTACATAATATTCCAAGTTAGGCCTAACTATTGATTTCTATAGAGATAATTACCTCTTTTGTGATAAATATGTCTATAAATACACCTCCTAAAATTCTATTAGCTGTACTACTGAGTAACAGTAACATTCATTCAATGCCTTGAGTGACTTATCCACCACTATGTCAAAATCCTTTCCTTCTTCATGTTCAGTGTGTTCCCATGTATGTTAAATGAGTTATCCAAATTATCATAACCGAAATAGATTACTTTGTGCTTCCTTTAACATCTTTCCAGTATTGTTTTAACTTACCAATAATACTTCAACATCTTCAATACAGCTACAGATAAACAAGAATTTAATGTCATTGGCAAACTTTATTAATTCAATAATTATAACCTATCAATGTAAGTAAGAAAAAAGAATTGAACCCTGAGGCCCTCTACTAATAACATGGGTCCAACTTGACTGGACTCCATTAATAACAACCCTTTCCTTTGTCCCATCCAACCAATCTACAATCCAATTAACTAGTTTTCCCCACCCATGTAGTTGCTGTTTTCTTAGCTAATCTTTTATGTGGGAGTTTATCAAAAGCTTTCCAAAAATCTAAATACACCAAGTCCATACCTCCTCTATTGTCTAGATAGCAAGTAACCCCCCACCCCCACCCACAAACACAAAAAGAGAGATTAGTAAGGCAAGTTCTCCCTTTGGCTTTCATTTAATGATACCACATTTCATTAAATGATTTAGTAAGCCTTCTCTTGTCAAAATATCTAGAACTGATCTCACTATAAGGATAACCAGTCTATAACTTAAAGGACGACTCATATTATTCTTTGATAAATAGCCGAAATATTAACAACTCTACAGTCCTCAGGCACCTGCCCATTTCCCACTGATCTACCAGTAACGAGTCCTCTCCTCATTGCTTGAACTTCTTAAACTGGGTAACACTATAACAGCCCATCTATGAACTCTTTCTGATAAGGAATTGATATCCTTCCTGACCAGAACTGTGCAAGATTGAACCTTCTTGCTTTTAACATAAGAAGTTATTTTAAACAGTACCTACAATAGTTTTTACTCTTCTCACTACAACTAAACAATCATGTATTTCACTTTACTTTCGACTTCAATGCTCATCTCTGCCCATGCTAGGCCCAGAGTGTGAAAAAGACATTCACTTTACGAAAAGGAGTCAATATGATATTACAATTCATTTAATTATTTCTAGAGCTTTATAAGAAAAAGTATGGCTGAAAATATATATAGCTGCTGTAAAAAAACAAATACCAAATGATAACAACTAATTGATTACTTTTATCATAATGAGTACTTTTCATATTTCATGTACTGCCAATTTCCTTTTCCTGATATTCATAAAGTACTTTTTCAGAAATGAGTATTAAAAGCATTCTTTATCAAATCATAATGGCAAGTGAACAAGTATTACATATACCTTCGGTGTATAGGACGCAAGCAGATTTTGACATCAAATTTTGGGGTAAAAAAGTGCATCTTATACACCGAAAAATACGGTGAATAATATATATGTATATATTACGATATACACAAGCCATGTATAAATATATTTAAATACGCATGCATAGTTTAGTTCAATTGAATGTGTTATGTGTATATGTTCCTATACACCGAAGGTATGAATAATATATATGTATATATTACGATATACACAAGCCATGTATAAATATATTTAAATAGGCATGCATAGTTTAGTTCAATTGAATGTGTTATTTATAACAATAATAGTTTTTTCTTTTAAAAACATAACTATTTATAATGCTCCCTAAATAATAAAAAAATAAATTACAGTGAAAGCAATGAAGATTTTGTAGGTTTTGAACCAAACTAAATAACAGTAAACCTTTTTTTGATTTACGGTATTTTCTTATTTTGATGTTTTGAGCTCTTTTGTGTTTAGAACAATATATACTAATTTTAAAAGTATCAAATTTAATTTTTGTTCAATAAAAATCGTTCAAATGCGACTGTAGCTTTTCCTTCCCCAAAACTTTGGGGTGCGTCTTATATTCCGAAAAATATGGTAGATATTTTATGCCGTGTTCTCATTATTGACTTTATTATTTGCTTAAGAGTGGATTTTTTAGTTTTCTTTATTTTTATGTTACGAGTTTAAACTAATACAGTTAATTAATATTTTGCTTTGGTTATGAGAATGAGCTAACCCAATGAATTTGTATGTCAGGAATGAGGAAAAAACTAATTCTGTGTTGTGTGTTTCTATGATTGCAACTGGTGAGGACTAACAAAGCTATGTGCCCTTGACTTGTGTAGGAGTGTATATTAACTGTTTTTATTGTGGAAGAAATATATTAATCATTTTTTAGATGATAGTATGATTTCAAGCATTTGGATATCTTTTTCTCAAACTGTTTCAACTTGTCAATAATATTATTAATAATATCAATAAAAATTGTTTGTTTATAATTTCTAGCAAACTTCATAAAGTCAACCTGAAAATATAATTTAAAGTATTCAGACTTTCGAGTTTTTATTTATGTGTGAATAATGTTTGATGTGAAGACCATTTGAAAAATTTAATAGTTGTATGGATTGTATGAGTTCTGTTAATTTATTTAAAATTTCTTAGTTCAAATGATCAAAAAAATATTTTTTTTCAGTTACAGAACTTCTCAGGAAACAGCTTTTATTAAATTTTGATTATTATTCCTTGTTACTGTACAAAAGTTTGTTTTTAACACTTATATTCAAGTGGTATTTGATTAAGACAATTATATGGTTTTTAGAATTTTTATTTAAATTAAACATCTTATTTTCACTTTGATAAACTCAGTTTTTAATCTATTAATAGTGGGAGGAAGATGCATCCCAGAACTTTTCACTAAACTAGGATCAGCTATCATTGATGATTTATCAAAGGACAGTCTTAAAGATGAAAATGGAAACAACATAACTACTTCAGTTGTGGAAAAAGCTGGAAAGTATGTGAAATGAAGTACAATATATGTTAATGAAATACGTATAAATTCTCTGTTTAATGCTAATACTGAAACATTGCACATCATGATGTTTTTTAAGTTCTGGATTAAAAGGAAATATCATACAGCTGATCTTATGTTATGTTCACCAACCACTTTGAATTTATTAAAATTAGTTACAGCTATCCAAACAACAGTTTTTATTTATACTGTCTTTAACAACTGAAAAGTATATATATTAATGTCTTCTTAAAATAAGATTGTTACACACACACACATGTAACAATATTTTGAACATACTTCTAACATCTAAAACAAAATATTTGGCCATTTATCCTGCAACTGAAATACTGAAAGCCTCCCAGTTTCTCGGGTAAAAGTCTTAGGGCTCATAATGCTAAAACTCAGGTTTTGATACTTGTGGTGGACAAAGCACAGATAACCCACTGTGCTTAACCAGAAACACACAAACAAACTGAAAATTTTAATTATTTGGAATTAAATCTTTTAAGGCTTGATAACATCCTGATATTAAGCATTTTAAATAAATTTTATTATAGGGTTTAATGATTTCAGTCAGAAAAATGTTTTTGAAGATTTAATAAAATACACAAGTTTCATATGGGGTGTGATAATCATTGAAAAGCCTACCATTTTTGAATAACAGTTTCAAGTGGTGAACATAGCCCAGTTGTTAGAGTGCTTGACTGTGGACCTGAGGTTCTATGGTTCCCAACCCATAGTCCTCCATACTTGGGTCATGGATACATTATAAGACTGGCTGACACTATTCAGTCTAAAAAGAGGTGATGATGTGTGGTGTTGACTAGCTGTTTTTACTCTTGTTTATCACTTCGAAATTAGGTACTGCTAGTGCAGGTAGCTCTCAAGTGCAGAATTAAACAAACTAGTTTTAAGGCCTTAATATTCCTGGAAATTACCAATTTTACAGGGTTTAAAACCAAATTTATTTTAGCCAATGGCAAATATTTGTTAGTTCATTTAAAAGTTACTTGCAAATGTACCAACCATGCTGGTAGGACAATAAAAAAAAAGAGTCAGAGCATATGAGTTTTAAATGTATGCCATTGATAATAATTACACTTTCTAACATGAAATGAAAAAGAATATTAAACAAATGGTAACATATTCTAGAGTGCCTGATTATCACTGTCTAAACACCAGAACCCAATGATTTTTTTGCCACCTAGCCATTACTGATTTTAATCTCTGTTTTATCAAAGTGAAATTCTACATAACTAATTGATTTGCTTTAATACTAAAGGTCAAAATATTTGAAAGTATAATGAAAAATAATACTGATTTTTCTTTTTACTTCTTCAAGGAATTAACAGGTTGCTAAACAGTGCCTTCTAATATTATACATTTCCTCAAGGAAAACTATAAGTGCAGTACATCTATTATATCAAATTTGATCAATCAATGTTTATGTTACTCTTGTAGTTAATGAATTGCTGTAAACTATAGTTCTAATATTTTAATCTAAATGTTTGTTTGCTAGAGGGAGTTCATTATTATATAATGATGAGAATGTATGAACTAGAAATTTTGTGTAGTAAGTAGAAAAAGAGCATGATGTAAATATGAAAATCAGTGAAGCAGTGATTTAACGATTGAGTTGGTTCAGTGCCAGCGTGGCATTCTTAAGTAAAGAGTTACAACTTACATAAAGATAAATCACAATCACAATAATTGAAGAATGCTGAGATCTATCTGGCAGTAAGTCACTGATGTTTGATGAATGCAGACTGAATTGTTCCAGTGTAGAAGTTGATGTGTTGAAGATGAATTTTGAAGCTGTAAAAACAAAAAAGATTGAATTGTGCAATACAAGGAAGAAAATAGAAATGTTGTACACACTAACATAACTGAACTTGAAATAATACTGTTTAATTGACTGACTATGAATGGTATGACAACTAGAACAAAACTATTTCAACTACTAAGATTCAAATACACGTGTCCAGTCAAAGAGCAAAGAAATGATGCTTTTCGAACTATAGGCAATCAAATGCAAGATTCCAAAATTACCTCTCGGTTCTCATGAGAAAGTTGTGCTAACAACAGGTGAAGGTCACTTATCACTAATTTCCATGGATAATACAAATTTGGTGTCCTGTGGAGAAATGTTGCAATCCCATGTCTTAGGTTTACAGTGATCAAATTGAACACTGTTACATACAACTAGCCTGAAAATGTTACATAAATTTTTAATACTGTAGAAATAAAGTTATAGAAAGGCTAGCAGTTATGATAGACATCGTTACCACAGCAATTTGACAGTGAAGGTTAGTGCATCTGTGATTGAACTTCTGCAAATAAGATTTTTGGGGGGATTTAGGTGTTCCATAAGTTTTTAGAAGTTATTTTAAATTTTATTTGAAGTTAGGTCTTCAAGTAAATGTAACTTGTAACAAATGTTATTCACTTATTGAAGAAATAAATTAATTTGTTATTGTTATGTGGATGGGACTTCATGTTGTTTTTATCAACTAATCCAATAGAACCTACCCAGTGACAGTATATGTTACAATAGGATGATCCTTCACATGTCATTGAGTCTTTGTTATGTGTTTCAGCAAAAATAATAACAATGTGTTAAAACCAACAATTTCAATTTTAAACTAATAAAAAAACCATTAAAGCATATAATTTACTTTTAACACCTGCCACATGAGCCAGCCTGGCACCTTGATGTGAATAAAAAAAAAGTCATTCCGGAAAAGTTTGGGTTGTTTTTATTAGACAAAAGAAGATGTTTGGCACTATTTTCAAGGTCTAAGTCACTGGACCAAATCTGAGACCTTAACTCACGACTATGAGGGCCAACATGGAGAAGTTAACTTGTAAATGTAAAGTAAAATGATGTAGTATTGAAACATGCTTGAAATGTTTTAGATGTGTTTGTGCATGTGATGGTTTAAGTGTAGTGATAAAGCTAAATCATGGATCCAAGTTGGATGAGGGAATAACTTCTTCAAAAATATCCCAATTGGTTTGATATACCAGCTGAATTGGAGATTTGTCAACTTATTATTGCATTGACAGTGAAACATAAAGTGCACACAATTGTATTGTTGTCATCTTCAAAACCAGGGATTGGAATCATATATAAGAAATTATTAGTTTTAATATTTTGTGAAATTAATGGCACAATAAAGCCCAAGATGCACTGTTGAAGTTGAAGCAGATGCATAATACATTACAAGATGATTTCCTTAGTGATCCTCAAATGAAAAATGCCATTTTCTACAATGAAGAGAAAATATTATAAGGATGGTATGATGCCCAGTATGGTACCATTATATAATCTATATAGATTTCATCATATCATATTTGCATTAATATGTAGTTGTTTTTTTCATTTTAGAAGTTGTGCCAAGCTTCTTTCATTGAGATATTTTGAAATAACCCTAAATCACCAGTTTCTGGAATTACCCCTCCCCTGGCTGGCTCGTGTGGCAGGTGTTAAAGCACTAAATTAATATTAAACTCCAATCAAAGCAAGCTACCTACATAGATCATAATTACAATTCAACCCAGGAATGAATATTTACTGTACTTACTTTCTTACTTATAAAGATTCAGATGCTTTGTTTCAGTACTTGGTTACACTCACTGTTAGCAATATTTTCTGGTTATAATCTTGCACTGCAAATACAGAAACTTCGATATTAAGTGAAGATTATTAGCACCAAGTAATGTTGTGCTGCAGTACCCTTTGTTTGTATCTCAGTGTAGCCTTTAATACTATGCAGAAATGCTCATTTGCTACTAATAACACAAGTGCAGCTGCAATCCACTTTTTATTTCATGTTACATTCATTTCAGCACTGATCACAAATTGTTTTAATTCACTGATATACTTTTGAATATATCTTTAGTCACATCAGATCAAAATAAAATGTGAGCAAAGTATGTGTACACAATGAGAAAGATAAAATATGCTCAATTTATAAAACTTTTTTTTTAAACACTTCAGTTCATTAATGATTTTTTGAGTTTTTTCCAGCTGGGCTCAGTCACAAAACTTCTTTGAGCAAGAAAGACAATTAAAGGAAAATTGTCACAATGAACTTGCCACAAAATGGCTGTACACTCTTAGTAAATGCGAAGACTAACTTGCAGGGTCTGCTTATTTAGCATTTGCTAATTTTGAAGTAGGATAGCATCATGGATATCTTGAAAATGCAAAACCTTGAGCAAATTGAAAGAATAGCCTCTTCTCAGTTCAAAGTATGACCCTAAAACTTGAGCACTGTAGTATAATGGCCACTTTTTCCACTAATTGCTCTTCAAAATGCTCAAATGTTTGTAAGCCTTTTCTTTTAGGATTTGCACAGTGCAACTTTAATAGAACATATGAATACAAACCCTGATTCTTTTTCTTTTTTTCTGCAGTTTTAAGCTGATCTGTTAAATGGATAAATTTTGGATGAATGAATGGCTCACAATTAAATTTATTGAGAGATAAAAGCTTGATTATTTTTGTGAAAACATGTTTTTTTTTACTTAGAACAATCTCACTTATTTATAGGTTCTGCAATATAGTGAAGCATAACTTGCTAAAGTTTTGCCTTTCCCAGCAATTAAAATGTATAAATTACCTGAGAATAGTTTTAACTCCAGGTAAAGCCTTCTTTTTTAAATCTCCCTTTTGCTTCATAACTTAAACTTTAGAATGTAAATGAAGCCCTAATTCATTGAATCTAACTGTAAACAGTACTTATTAAGATGGTCACTTGCTAAACTGGACACAGACATTGTTTCTTTTATGTTATCAAATAAGCTGTTGTTCGGTCATTATGTATTTTGACTTCTGATTTAATGCTTACTCTTTCACAATGCTAGAAATTCTGAAGGTCTAATTTTTCTTCCATTCTAGTTCAGAGTTTGGACTTATTTAGATATTGTTTCAAGCAAAACACTAATCAACAATGTACCAGCACATAAATTACCATTATAGATTGTAACACATAATTACATATTATAATCAAAGAATCCTTTAGAAAACAATACAAAAAACAACTAATTAATACTAGATTTGCATAATCATATAGGCCACCAACCATGACAATAAACAATACATTATCATGTAAAACTTGTTAAAAGAAATAATTTAAAAATTATTTATGCTACTTAACATCAGTGACTTTTTTTTTTTAGATTTTCAATTGCTGATAATTAATTTGTGTGCTTAATTGATATGAATCCTTTTGCAGGGCACTAGCTTTGATTCTAAATGCAAGACAGGTTGGAGAAAGGATTTTTCAAGATTTCAGTAGAGTCTGGTGGATCTTGATTTTGTGAGTTTATATTTATTATAATTATATAGGAATTAAGCATTGAATATCTTAATAGTTAAATTACTATTCTTTGATATGTTTGAACTGAAAGAGACTACTGTAAAAGCTTCATATTACCAGTTAGAAAATTTACCTGTGGAATCTTTAATTACTCTTTGTAATTAAAAATAACATTGAGTGATTCAATAGTCCAGCAAAAGATGACTTGTAAAATAATTAATTGGACATCTGTGTAAAAAAAAATTATCCAGATCTAGATGTAAAGAAAACTTTTTTTTACACATATCTATAAAATGTCTGTAAACATTCATTTAATCCTATCGCTACAGGCATCCTTTACTGCATGTATCACAAGGTTTTAGTGACTTACATACAAAATTTTACTAATCTACTTTTTGTTTATGTTATACTGATTAGTATAGTATAAAATCTTAGCTATTAATCCATACTTTAATACTATATAAGTTTTAAGTTCCGAATTTTATAATGCAATATTTTTAAAAAATCCTGAATTTCCCCAATTGTGACACATTTTCTCTAGGCATCTCCTCTTCTCTATTTTACCCACCACCTCTCCAGTAATTACGAAATTCAATGTAAATTACTCACTATAAAATCATCATTGCTCAGACAAACCATAATTTTTATAACCTTCAATTGTGTTTGGTTACAGAGCCATCAAATAGAAAATCATACCCCTCTTTCTTCAGCCAGCTGTCACATCCGCTCTTTCAGGATTTGTTAATAGTTCTCTCTTACATTTAATACTGTATTATTTATAACCAATAGAAAGCCGAAAGTTTCATCCATCAGATGACATTATATTACATTTTTATCTTTAAAGAGAATTATAAATTTTGCTTTCAGTACAATCTTCATTTCCATGGGAAACACATCAAACAAGCTTGGATGAATTTGTAACAGCTCTTGTCTCATAGTTAGAAAGCTAGAAAAATTGTGATAGTTATTTGACATTGCCTGCTTTTTGCATGTTATTATTCTATGTCCTTTGTTACATTATTTAATTAAATAAAGATTATTTAGTGCATTACTACCATCAGTATATAAAAAAGTAGGGTTAAGTGTCGTCGACAGCAAGAAAAAAGAAGATTGGGTAAGCACTATATTTCTTGTTTTTCATGTTTATTCTTTAATTATTATTATAAAAGTAACTAAAATGTAAAAATAGGGATCTCTTTAGGTTAGATAAGGTTAGATTATGTAAAATAAATAATAATATAATAAAGATGTTTCACATGAGTAGCTCATGGGTTATGTAATTCGATAATGTAATGTGAGCTCCATGTTTCCCAAGCAATGTACAACTTATAATGGTGCGAATAGTAGTTAGACACAGTTCAAAGAACAATAAAACAATAAAATTTAAGTATATATAGATGCATACTTTTACGAGTTTAAAGATTCTTGGGATAAATAAATGTATTTTGATGTTACAATTTGAAGTCATTCTAGATACAAAAAATACTAATTTAGATTTATTTCGATTTTTTTTTTAGTGATTATATAAAGTTTGAGGGTGTTTTAGAGATTACACAAATCAAATCTGAGATTTTTTGAGCTGAAGAAAAGTATTTTTAATCTTAACATGGAAATTACTTTGCACACAGATTATTCAAAACAAATACTCAATATATTCATGGACAAGTCTTTTTTTTAGTTTATTTAAAATACTTGACTAAAAATATGATTTTTATATGTGAAAGACTTGTAATGTTTACTGAAAGACTTCCAAATTTTGTGAAGTTACACATACTATTTTAAAAGTTAGTAGTATCAAATCTCTAAAGACTTTAAACGAGTACAAAGAGGTCACGTGGTTGATCAAATTGACCAAGCCCATGTTAAGAGAGTTAAAGTTAAATCTTTAATTGCTAGGTTTACAGATAGAAAAAAGTGTTTTAATATTTGTTCAATTTAGTGAGATTTGAACTTTCTTTATTCTAGTTTTAACTTTAGTTCATTACATTTTATTTGGTTTCAAACTACATTGCTTTTCAATTAATTTAAAAATATGATCCAGAGAATTACTTTAACAACAATGAATTCTCAAGTGATGGTGACTACTATTTCTAGGTCCTCGTGATGCTGCTCACACTGCCCCTACTTGGTCTATGGCCACTGGAGGCTCACTAACTGTGGAGGACATTACTACCCTTGTTCAACACATCATGGGTTCATTAGTGCCTTCATTACCTCATCTCTCTGTTCTTACATCAGAAGTGTGTTCCTTTCTTTCTGAACCAGGCCATGAGAATGATGATTTTGATTGGCTCTTTCCACCTACCTGGTTTGCACTAGGCTCTTCTTTACCTGTAGAGGACAATGTTTCTCCTCCAAATCCGTGTGGATTTGGTTTCTTAAATTTATTCTTTACTTTTTCTCTCACCTATGTCTTTTGTTTCTTCCTGATCCTTACTGCATGCCTCTCATGCTGAGGATTATTTGGTTTTTCCTTCTTCTTCAGACGTATGTGTCCATGCTGACATGTTTCTGGACCAGCTTTGTTCACACTCTCAAATGTCTTGATTCCAAGGTTTCTTTGTCATGGCTTATGGCCATTCCCTGAAGTCCCTTTTACCCACTTGGAGGGTGGTGGGGGCTAACCCCCTGTCCCCAATATCTATCTTTAGTACTCATTTTTCCCATCTTTGCCCCCTTTCTTACAAACTTCCTTCATTACCTATCCTCTCTTGATCTCCTGTCTGAAGTCCCACATCATAATCTTGATAGTTTTCTGGGGATCTACAACTGGTACTTTTCACTATCCTGGACAGTGTTTTATCTTCTGCTTTGTCCTTGCTTACTTGGTTCCTCTGCTGTTGGGATTTTCTAGGATGTGAGACTTTTCTCTCTGCTGTTTGTCTTCCCATTCTTACCTCTGTGACTGCCAACTGGCTCACTTTGTTTTCCCTGAAGTCTTTGGAAGTGCTCTTAATACATTGAAGGGCCAATGCTGCCCAACACCAGTCATCCCTTTTCTCTTTGGTTTCTTTTCTCTCCCAACCTTGTGTATTCATGCCTGTTCCTTGGCCCTGTGAATTCTCCACCCCTCTCTCTCTTTCTGTTTCTTGCCCCTCTACTTCTTCTTGCTGTTCTTTCTCCCTTCAAGTGGACTGTCACACATCCAATCAATGATTACCTCCTTTTGTACCCAGTTGGCTCAAGCTCCATGAGAGCATGTCTTTTTCTATTTGCAGACCTCTGGAAACCATCTGCAGTCAATGTTGGGTCATTCAATTTCTTACACATGACTTTTGTCTTCACTTCTCTCTTCCTTCTCTGTCTCCCTTCCCTGTTCCTTTTCCTCCTCCGTTTAATTTTAAGCATGTTCTGCATTTAAAAGCTGCAATATTGGATCATTTGGACAAGAGAACCATCAAGAAGGTACTTTGCTCCTCTCCAGGGTTTTATTTTTGCCTTTTTGTTGTCCCCCAAAAGACCAGAGACTGGTGTCCCATCATTGACCTTTCTAGTTGTTCCTCAGTTTAAGATTTGTCCTTTTCTCCTGGACTATGAATGACCAAGGTCAATATCATAAATGCCATTCTACATATTCTGATTGCCCCATCCTCCTGACATTTTCTTCAATTCATTCACCTGGATCAGATGTACCAGATTTGAGATCTCCCTTTCAGCATTGCTTCATAGGAGTGTTTGCTTGCTATATCCACAGCCTTGGACTTTGATTCCGATATTACAGGGACGATTTGCTCTTCTTCACCTCTTCTCAGGAGGCTTCTTTTTTTAACCATGTCACTTCTCCTCCAAGAAGCTGCTCGTCTGGGTTGGATGGTCACTCCAACCCAGTATGTGGCTTAACTTGGAGTCTATTTTAGTTCTTGACTCAATCAGGCTCAGCCTTCCCCATTTGTCTCTTCTATACTTTCTGTGCTAAAGGTTCTATCTGTTTTTGGGACTGTCACATCTCTTGAACATCTTGTTCCTCAAAGTCGAGTTTACATGAGGCTTCTTTAATAGACTTTGAGCAACCAATAGAATATACTCATGATACTTTGTCCACTTGTGATGCTGCCACCTTCTCTTTGTAAGGACTGTGCCAAAACTACAGTCAGCATTCCACTGCTGTCACTACATCTGGATTTCAATTTCTTCACTGATGCATTTCTTACAGTTTGGGGTGCATCTCTTGAAGACTCCACCTTCAGAGGTTTGGTCTCATGTGGAAGGTACTTTCCACATCAATATTCTGGAACTTCTGGCTGCCCATTGGGCATGTTCCTATTTCCTACTTCAACTTGTAGACCCTTGATTATGATCCACTCCAATAATTCTGCAGTTATTTCCCATATTAGTAATCAGAATGGGACTTGCTCCTTTAACCTTTGCTTTTATCCATTAAACTTTCTGTTTTGTGCCTACTCAAAACCATTTTGTCTAACCACATGTCATGTCCTGAAGGCTTTGACCTTGGTGGTGAATTGTCTCTATTGGCCAGACAGGATTCTTCCTACAGAGTAATCACTCCATCCTCAGGTCTTTCATTGGATCTGTTCCCAGTGAGGCCTGCCAATGATTGATACCTCTGCCACTCCTTTCAATACCATATTTCCCCAGTACCTCAATCAGGACTTGTCTCATCTCTTTTTGTATGTGTATCCTCTTCATCACCATATCCAACATGATTCTTCTTGTTTGTCCTGTTGATAGCCCCCTTTTGGCCAGCTCAGTCTTGGTTTTATCTTCTGTCATCTAAGGCACCTCTTCCTTTGCATCAGTCCTAGTCTCTCTTTCTACTACCTAATATGTATATCTCTCATTTGAGAGTATTTTCCATCATTTCACATGTGGAACTTGTCTTGTCCCTTACTTGCTGGTCAGGTTTCTCTGCCTACTTAGCCCTTCTTTTATTCCATTTGTGTTGCCCTTCTAATCTGTCTATCTATCAATGAAAGTGGTGTGTTTTTCACCGCTTATTCATCCACGAGGTTTTTCTACTTTTGTCCACATTTTGGCCTTCTGAACCTGGTTGTTTGACCAGTTTATACCATAGCAGGCTATCAGGCAAACTTCTCAACTACCTTTCATCTTTTATGCCATATTTCTGTTTTTTCAACTTGTACTGGTCCTTCCTCATTGATCTTCCCCCTTGTTTGATTCCTTTGCCTAAGTGGAACCTTATTGTGGTTCTACATGCTCTTACCCAAGTCCCATTTCAATCACTGGCCACTTGCTCATTATACCATAATCTCTCTTTCAAAACCTATTACCTTCTCTTTCTTGCTTGTGGTCATTGCAGATCTGATCTTTATACTTTGGATGCCTCCTGTACTTTGTTTCATAGATCTTTCGTGACTTTGTTTCCTGACTGCTCATTTCTTCCTAAAACTTGGGTGGCTGAAGAGTGAGGTCATTCCTTCTTTCTCCCCTTTCTCATATTTTGATCTCAACCCCCTATGATCATACTGATTGTGATGCTCTTTCGTGTCCAGTTTGAGTAGTCAGGAGTTACTTGGCACATACAGCTCCATTACGTGGTGCTCACAGTTGGTTATTTTTGCCATGGGACACTTGTTCTTCCAGAGATCTCTCGTCCTCTATGCTCAATGGATGGATTTGTCACTTCATCCAGATCTTATATTCTTTTGATAAGTCTTAGATAAGATCCTACAGGCAGTTTTGTCTCTCTCAGGATAATGCCTATCTCCAGTCTACTTAAACTCTTTGATGTGTGCTTTTTTTATTCTTTACCCATTTCTACTCTTATATGATTTAATTTTTGGAATTCTCCCAGTGGTAGGTGCTACATCACAGGGTAAACTTACTTCCCTAAATCTGCCTGGAGGCAGGGTTAACTCTCTCAACATGGGCTCAGTTCAATTCACTGACAACATGACTACTTTGTAGTTGTTATAGTGTCAATACTACTAACTTTTAGTATAGTAGGTGTATCTTCACAAAATTTGGCAGACTTTCAGGAAACTTTACAATTTTTTTATATACAAAAAAATCAGATTTTTATGGAATTATTCTAACTAAATATTTGTCTGTGAATGTATTGAATCTTCTTTTTACTAGTCCAAGTGCAAAGTGATTTTCGTGTTAAGATTAAAAATACTTTTCTTCACCTCAAAAATTTCAAATTTTGTTTGCATAATCTCTAAAAACCTCCTAAATACATTTTAAAAGTTTTTTCAGTAAAACTTTATATTTTATCCGTTATTTTTTCTACCCTAACTCTATAAAAGGTTGGTCAATTTGACTGACCTCATAACCACCAAAAAAAGGTCTAAATAAATCTAAATTACCCTTCTTTCTATAATGACTTCAAATTGTAACATGAAACTACATTTGTATATCCTAAGTAGTTTTAAACTCATAACAATATACATCTATTTACATTTAAATTTTGTTGTTTTATTGCCATTTGAACCATGTCTAACTACAACTTGTGCCTTTAAAAGTTGTAAATCACTTGGGGCATGTTCAGCTCACATTATGCTATTGAATTACATTACCCACAAGCTACTCCAAGCTTCTCTCCTGCATATCTCATGAAATATCTTTATTATATTATTATTGTTGTTTATTTTACCTTATATAACCTTAACTAACCTAACGAGATCCCTATTTTTACATTGTAGTTGTTTTTATAATAATAAATAAAGAATAAACATGAAAAACAAGAAATAATGTGCTTACCTAATCTTCTTTTTTCTGGCTGTCGATTCTCAGTGACACTTAACCCTACTTTTTTTATACTGATGGTAGTAGTGCACTAAATAATGTTTATTTAATTAAATAATGTACCACAGAACATAGAATAATAAAATGCAAAAAGCAGGCAATGTCTCATAACTATCACAATTTTTCTGGATTTCTAACTATGAGACAAGAGCTGTTACAAAATCATCCAAGCTTGTCAATGTGTTTCCCATGGAAATGAAGATTGTACTGAAAGTGAAATTGACAATTATTTGTAAAGATAACAATGTAATATAATATGTCATTTAATAGATGAACATTTTGGCTTTCTATTAGTAATAAATAATATAGTACTAAACATAGAGAAATATTGACAAATCCTAAAAGAGATGATGTGACAGCTGGGTGTGGCAAGAGGGGTCTGATTTTTTATTTGATGGCTGTATAAACAAACAAATGTGAAGGCTATGAAAATTATGGTTTTCTTGAACGATGACAACATTATAATGAGCAATTTATGTTAAATTCCATACTTCTTGGAAGGGTGATAAATAAATTAGAGAAGAGTGGATGTCTAAAGAAAAAATGTCACATTTCTCACACTAGAGGAAATTCAGGATTCTTTTTAATATTGCATTAAAACTTATATACTATTAAAGTATGGATTATTACCTATAATTTTATGCTATACTAAGTGGTATAATGTGAATAAAAAATACCTACTTTTGAGATGTAGTTTTCTGAGGTGGTGTATTCATTGCCCATTCCAGACCATATCTTCCATGGACTAACATGGAAAAATCCAGCAACAGTTACGTATTGTACTTTCTCCAATGAAAGACCTTTGTGGTAGTTAGGTCTGATTGGGTCCAGGCACCCCTCCTGTGTCTCACTGATGTGAATTTCTCCATCTAGTCATCAAGGTGAGCAAGGAATACCCTTGTCATTTCGAGTTCCTTGCTGCTGGGGTGGTTGACTTGGAGAGTTCCTCATTGATTGTATGATCCCTCTCGAGAAAGAGTCCAACCGAGCAGCACAGTTTATCTCTCTCAACACGGGGTCGGTCAATTTGATTGAGTCATGTGACCTTTTGTACTCGTTGAAAGTTGATATAAATTTAATACTTATAACTCTCTATATATTGGGTATATTTTCACGAAATTTGGCAGCCTTTCAGTTAATATTACAAATCTTTCACACACAAGAAATCATATTCCTTAGTGAAGTGTTTTTAATAAAATAAAATAAAGAATTGTCTATGAATATATTGAGTATTTGTTTTGAATAGTCTGTGTGTAAAGTAATTTTCATGTTAAAATTAAAAAAACTTTTCCTCATTTCAAAAATCTCAAATTTCCTTTGTGTAATCCCTAAAACCTTTCAAATATTTTTTTCAGTAAAACTTTATAGTTTATCTGTTATTTTCTCTAACCTGTCTCAAAACGGGATCGGCCAATTCGACCAACCTCGTAACCACCAAAAAAAGTCAAAATAAACCTAAATTAACCTTCTTTTCTTTCTAGAATGACTTAGTATTGTAACATGTAACTACATTCATCTATCCTAAGTAGCACTAAGTTCATAACATTATACATTAT
>NW_013667513.1:216244-218783 GCF_000517525.1 Limulus polyphemus
CAAAAAGTAGTATAATAAAATTTTGAATGTAAGACACTAAAACCTTATGTCATGCGCAGTAAAGGGTACCCATGGAGATAGGGATAATGGGAAGTAGGGCAGGGGTGTCCATATTGGTCTAGTGCAGATCACCCCCTCTTATTTGCAAGTTTTCCAGTGGTTTGGACAGCCAGATCGGGCAAAGTGTTTTTCTCCTGCAATAGAAAAGGATTTTCATCTGTATTTCTGTATGTACAGTGAGTAAATGACAGAACAGAACACATATCAAACTGTATGGTCTGATCATTACCCTAGCCACACTATACCTCATGTCCAATTGACCTGTCGTGTGCAAATGCTCTGTTGGTCATAAACTTTTCTCTCCATCCCTGTTACACGTTAGTTTCTTTGCCTTCTTCTTTTCACACTTCTACCTGAGCAAGGAGTATACCCTCCATAAGATGGATGTGTTCTGCCACAAGTGTTGTCCTTCTAGTAAGCCGCCCACTGCTGTAGGGTGTTGCACTTCATGTGCTTTTTCCTTTCAGTCGCCTTCTCTGATGGGAGCTGTCTTAAGTTTTCTCTGTTGTACCAGCCCATCTACATCATCATTGTGGTATTCTAACTATTGTGTGCAGAGAGATAAGTTAAATTTTTCCTTCCCTGAAAAAAGTATTTATGATAGATACTTACTTCTTTGCACTCCTTCTCAGCCTTCCTCACTACTGGTGCACATTAGTGCAAGTGCTTATGTGAATCTACTGCATGTGGAGGATGTGTCACCCTCCTATTAGTGTGATCTGTTGTTGTATGATGATAACATCATGCGCAAGCACAGTTTATGTTAAAACATGTTTCTTAAGTGGGAGATAGCTCAAGGCTCGTGGCATGCAAAAAATCTTAAAGGCAAATGCATGAGGAAGAGCTACTGTGTGCAGATAGGTATGTATCTATCAGAAATACATTTTCAAGTAATAAAAATGTAAACTTTCTGCTCAAATCTTGACAAAATATTTAAAGAATCTCACTTTGATCATAGCTGGTGGTTAGGGTGCTCAACTTGTAATCTGTGTGTCAAGGGCTTGAAACCCATTGTTGAATATGTTTGTCCTTTCAGCCATGGGAGCCTTATGATGTGATAGTCAATCCAAATTTTTATTAGAAAAAAAGAGTAGTAGCAATGGATGGTGTTGACTAACTGTCTTCCGTCTAGTCTGTCATTACTGAATTAGGTATGGCTAGTACAAATAGCTCCCGAGTAGCTATGAGCAAAATTGAACAAACAAATACAACATAAAACTTAATGGATGTTTAAGAGAAAAGTATTATCTTGTTACATCCCAACTAATCTAAAAATATTATTGTGATTAATGTTCTTTATTGCATACAAAATATTAATCAAAGAGTATATTTCATTGTGTTGTTACTATAACAATCTAAAATGAAGTGCTGGTCTAAATGTGGAACTGTTTTAAGACACATGTAATGATATCATTGAGTAACTTTATTCAAACCATTAATTTATGCATATATGTAGGAGTAAACATGGATAATAAAACAAAAGCTTAATTTAAACTGTTAATTTACTGAGACATTGGCAAATGAGAAAAAGTGCAATCTATCACTAAACTTGTGGAATATCAGCAGAGGCATGACACAAATCTGAGTGTGCTGTAGATTTGTTAATAATGTTTTTATAATATAGTATTTGGATTTGAACAATAATTTATTGTGTATAGTTCACCTGCTTATTAAATTTAACTTATAATTGAGCCTGTTTTATGATTAAATGTTTATGTATGTAAGTTATTATTAAATTATGTATGTTTGTATAGTAACCTAATATATCAAAATTTCAAATGATTAACACTGATTAGTTAGCTCTAAAATTTGATTTTATCTTAGATTTTGTCTTATTACAACAAGTTTAATACTAATAGAAAAAGTGTGCAATTTATTCAAAAATATTACTTGAATAAAAATACTGGTAATTGAAAAAAAACTTGAAAAGAGTACCAATTTTCTTGTTTGAAATTAAACCTTTGTATGATAATCCTTTAAAGGTATTAGCTTTTAAAAAAAATCATATGTGTAAGAAACTAAGGTTTGTAATGATGATTCTTTTCAGGCTTTTATTAGCTTCAATGGTTCTGTCATTCATTTGGATTTTACTTATGCGCTTAGTAGCAGGAGTGATGGTTTGGTTAAGCATAATCTGTGTCACAGGATTGCTGGGATTTGGTAAGTTGATGCATGTTGCATACAGATTGGCATCAAGGTAACTAGAAATATATTTATTTTGAAAGGTTCTAAATTTCATTGTAGTTAACATTACATGCCAAAAGATATCATCATTGTTATAATCAGTAGTATCATAATATCAAACATCTGTGATAAGTCACTTTCAGTTAAACCTACACACACACACACACACACATATATATATATATATATATATATACAGTATTCTGAGTGGTAGACTATTTACAAAAACTAAAATTAACTTTTCCTTCGTCCTCTACTATGTACTTTAAGTTAAAGATATAACATACAAATATAC
>NW_013667513.1:218793-225374 GCF_000517525.1 Limulus polyphemus
CAAACATCTGTGATAAGTCACTTTCAGTTAAACCTACACACACACACACACACACACATATATATATATATATATATATATACAGATTCTGATGGTAGACATTTTCAAAAACAAAATATTTTCCTTGTCCTCACTATGCTTTAAGTTAAAGATATAACATACAAATATACATAAATTCCTTGCTGTGTATTTCATTATTAAGCTGTTTTCTCCCTTTTTCTAAAGATTTTTAACTGATATACTTTTAAAGGCGATCTGTTCTTGGGATTTGGGTTGGTTGCATAGTCAGTGGTGAAGGGTAATTTTATGTAAAACGGAAGTAACTGGTCATAAGCATAGAACATATCGCATTTAACAAAGTTGCTCATCATTTCATTCCTGTTCAGTTACTACAGACAAGGATAGAAATATTTCAAATCTTTAGATTTTGTTTTTTTAAGTACTGAAAGTTTTGTGTAAATATGTGCTTTTCACAAATTTCTCTATAACTTGATTTGGCTGCAAAATAAAAGCACTTATTTTGAATGAAGTATAACAAAACCTGGGTTATACGATTGCCTTCTTTTTGTACAAGATACCTACAATTACCTTGTATAGCATTCTACATGCATGTTACATTATATTGCAGTCCTGCATTATTAGCATTCTTATTTCAGAACTCTTCTGTTTACACATTAACATTTGAAATTATAGCTGCTCTAATGGAAGATTTTATTACTGTTCAAACTATCCTATTATGTGATCTGTTTTTGTTTGGAAAAGTTAGTTATAAGGTTTAAAAAAATAAATTTTATTTTATTTACATATAATATAAAATGGTTAACTGAACCTGTACTAAGTGTACTGTGATTTGTTATGGATTGTATTAGTATACTATATGCATATTTAAATTATAAGTTGATTAATTTTAATTGACATTGGTATTAGTTTAGTTCTAGATTTTATAAGTACCTGTTAAGTGATATTTATGTTTATTAACTGTAATGAGTCATAAATTACATTTTGTAAAAGTGTTGAATAATTTATTGGGTACATATACATATATATATATATGTGTGTGTGTGTGTGTAAGTTTGAAATGTAGTAACAAAAGCAGTTATGATGTTTTTTTTTTTATTTTAGGGTGCTATTACAGTGTTAAAAAATATATGTCTTTGGAAGACCAGCCTGGATCTGATGCTGCCTTCAGCTTTACCACAAATCTTAAATCATACTTAGCTCTGAGAGACACTTGGTTGGCGTTTGGTGAGAATTTAGGCTTGAAATATATATCGTCAAAGGAACATACTGAAGATAATCAAGTAGTTTTTGTAATTTTTACATTTGTATCCTTTAGTGAAGGATTAGAATCAGGCATAAATGTAGCAGTTTTTTTACATGCAATTTTCTAATCCTAAGATTTAACTCAGTAAAAATATACTAGAAAATCTTCATGAAGAGGTAAAAATCATATATGAAAACTAAATAAATTACATCATATACTGTTAACTTATAAAGTCTCAATGAGTATGTTAAAAAAGACAACTTTTATTAATTTCAGTTAAAACTGTGCATTATAAAAACTGCTCACAACAGACTATGTCCACAACTAGTGTCAGTTATTTCTTTTTTTTTCTCTTTCTCATAAAAATTAAACTTTAATTTTATGCTAAAAAATTTCCATAGCAATTATTTCTGGAGTGCTGCTTACCATCTTATTGTTGCTGTTGATATTTCTACGAAAACGTATCTTAATTGCCATTGCTTTGATCAAGGAAGGAAGCAGGTAAGGTTAAACTTTGAAGTTTTAAAGTAGTAGTTACTGAAGGTACTTATTTATTACCTTAGTTATGTAGATTTAAACATCTTTGTTGATAGTTTTGATCAGATTCAAGCATTTCAGGATATTCTATAGCTATTGTGATCAGAAATGTCTATAAATGTAAATACAAATTACTTTATGTTAAAATAACAATTGTCTTGCTAGTGCGAGTGTAATTATGTTAATTTTATTATGAATGATGAAGTTTCATTTTGTTAAGCAGGGTTCATAGTTTTCACTATTGGTGTACATTTTTTTTTTAATAAGAAAATCCAAGCTCAAGGATAAATTGATGAGATTTCTTTAAATCAAAGACTTGGGCTTGACTTGTATATACTTTTAGACACTGTTCATGTAGACATATTTTACATCTTCTGAGAATAAATGAATAAAAAACCTATAACCTGAGTTCTTTCGGAAGGTGGACCTTTCTTCTTCTTCAGGGGCAAAGAAGAAGAAGAAAGGTCCACCTTTTTCGAAAATGCTCTGTCATAGGGTTTTTATTTATTTCTATCAAGATTTCTTGAATCAACATGGTTATCTAACAAAATGAATGTAACACCTTCTGAGAATGTGTTGATGGGTTATTAAGTTGATGGAGCTGTTAAAAAGTATGTTCAAGTTCCATAGATTTACAGCAAAAATGTTGAAAAGCTGTTTGTTAGAATGATATTCAAGAACAGATAATAAGTTGTTATATATGACTTAAATTCTATCTTTTAAACATTAATTCTGTATTATATTTAAATTATGTGAGATAACATGAGTTTTTCAGCATCTTTTATTTGTAATTTTAGGGCTGTGGGCACAATGATGTCATCACTGTTTTTTCCTATCATTCCATACATCTTTTTGTTTGCACTGTTTGTCTTTTGGGGCTCAGTTGCAATGTATCCTTTCCATAAAATGTCATGGGATAAAGCTTGGTATTAAAAACTTTTTAAGATTTTTACTTTTAATTCTATGTACACTGTTGTTGGTATTAAAAACTTTTTAAGAGTTTTACTTTTAATTCTATGTACACTGTTGTTGGTATTAAAAACTTTTTAAGATTTTTACTTTTAATTCTATGTACACTGTTGTAATTTTAAAGTATAAGATTTTAGCATGTCAAGTGGATAGCATAAATTAAACCAACTATAATAGACTTTTATGATTTGCCATTTTACATCATTATGTTACTGCATTTGACAGATTTGCCAAAAAGAACACTGCATACTTATATCTTGTGGTTACTTGGTAATTTGGACTTTTTTTTCTGATCTGTGCTTGATATTGCTATTAGTTAGTCACAAAAAACGTATTAAAAATTATAGTTTATATTTTGTCATTATCTGACAGTTTCATGTTTTTTATTCTAAGATAGTGTATATTTATCATCAAATATCAAGAAGAAAATCAGCACATGCTTTGGATAACTTTGGATTTATTTTAAAAGAGTGAATGTAAGAACTAGGAAGTATGATTTGAAAAATTATTTTGAAAATGAATTTTCAAAAGTTATTTGATTTTCTGTTTGTTTAAATGAAGAGGAATAAAAATGCTGATTCAATTTACAGTACTTATAATGTACAATGTCATAATCCAACTATATTTTAACACTTGCCACAGGCAGGTCAAATTGCAAATCACAACCTTTTACAGAGTTGCATTCAAAATTGAATTAACTTTATGGTTACAGGGTTGAACGTATTTGACTACTTCTTGTATGGAGAATGATACACAGTACAACAATACTTACAATAACCCTGAGCTTTCTTAACATATCTTCACAACAATTGATAAGATTTTGTTAAAGATTACAAGTATTTTGTACAGAAAGAATGAGATTATTTCAATTAAAGAATTGTTATTTTGGTATTGTAGTTATTTTCACTCAGACTGAATATTTCGAGAATTATCATCAGTGTATTGTGCAATGAAATGTTTAAAATTAAAAATGGAAAAAATTGTACATACCTTTTCATTTTTTGTCAAATAATCTTAAAAAAATCTTCTTTCAGTTATATTCTTAATTGTAAATTTTTTACTTTTTCACATATAGTTTATTTTCAATGTTTTATTTTCCATTCCTGTCCTTTAGCATTATTACTCATTGTGACACGCGTCAACGTGCATTCTCGAGCGATATTAGGGTATCATAGGCAAAGACACTTTAGCCTTCTTCAGAATGTTGGGACATTTGCCTACTTCACTAAGCCTGATGAACCAAAGCAGTTTAGCTTATACTTTGAAAAATTATTAAAGCTTTTTAATATGTATTTTAAAACATAAATAATACAAAATTAACTAAAATATAATAATGAAACCTAAATACAATTTAATTGTCTATCAAACTAACATATTTAAAGTTCTAGTGAGGACAAAAGCAGCAACAATGTTACGATCAGTTTGAGGTTGTATTTTAAAATGTGGTCTTTCTATTGGTTATGAACATCTAGATCAACTAAGTATAATTGGCTGAGAAATTGCAACTCTATGTGTGAAAGTGGGCATGGCATCTGCCAAGAGTTCCAAGAAATTTCTTTTCTTTTCTCCGAACATGCCCTTTCAAGTTTGCAAGAAGAATATATAAACAGAGAAATTATCCCCTAGATTCTATCTATAAATGGAAAGTTAATGTACATCAAGAAAGTATTCAAGTTACAAAGTCCAGAAGTTAAGTCTTGTAGACTTTTGCATCAAACTGAAGTTTAAGAATTTTTTTCTTTAAGGTTTCTTTTGAAATAAAAGAATTAAAACTTAAATAATATAAAACTTTGGGCTATAGACCTCGATTGTAAGATTGCTTAATACAACAAAGTAAAATCTCATGACGTGCAGAACTGGGGTGCCTGTAACCATAGTGTTAAACTACTTTACTATCACGGTATATGAATAATCTTTGCATCAAAACAAATTTTAATATTGTGTAAGTTTTGAGTTCCTTTTTGAATAACAAAATGTTTAAAAAATCCTCAATTTCCCCAGTAGGAGAATTTTGTCATTTGTTCTCTAGATCTTCTCTAGATTTCTTCCCTTTCTGATTTATTTACCATCCTTTTGAGAAGTACAGAATGTAATGCAAATTACACACTCTAATATAGATAATAGTAAGGCAAAGTCTAATTTTTATAGCATTTCAATCTTATTTCTTTATGAAGTCATAAACTAGAAAATCAGAGCCACTTGCCATGTCTACCTGTTATATCCTCTCTTTAACAATTTGCTAAAAATTCTCTCTGATGCTTTATACTGTATTATTTATAACCAAATAATAAACCAATAGAACATTGACATTTATATTGCATTGTTTTCAATGCAGAGTATTGTCTGTTTGCTCTTTTGCCAGTTAAATTATGACAGTTATAGGACATTGTTTGCTTTGTGCATATTAGTATCTTGTGTCCTTAGATGCATTATTTTAATTCATTAAAAAGTACTTAGGATAGTAGTACCATTAGTATAAAAAGTAGGTTTAACTTTCATTGACAGTTGACAGGAAAAAAGAAAAAATTCAGATAAGAATTATATTTCTTGTTTTTGATGTGTATTCTTTATTTATTGCTAAAAATGTATCTAAAATGTAAAAATGATAAACTTGTTATGTTGAATTAGGTAAGATAATGAAAAATAATAATAAAAAAATTATTTAGGAGGTATGCTTGTGAGTCTGTTGTGTGTTATATAATTTGATTCAGTAACATGGGCTACATGCTTGCTGAGTGAATTACAATTTGTGTGGTGGGATTAATAGTTAGAAACTGTTCAAAAAGCAATAAAATAATAAAATTTAAGTAGAAACAGATGTTACAAGCTTTAAGTTATTTAGGATAAACAATTGTGGTTTTCTGTTACAAGTTGCAGTCTTTCCAGAAAGAAAAAAGGATAATTTGGATATATTTCATAATTGTTTTATGGTGATCATAAGGTCGGTCAAACTGATTGACCAAGTATAGAGCTATAGTATAGGAAATAACAGTTAAGATATAAAGTTTTTCTGGAAAAAAAATGTTTAGGAGGTTTTAGGGATTTTGCAAATGAAATTGGAAATGTTTTTGCATCAAGAAATGTTTAAAAGTCACATCTTGGTTTTTGTATAGTTTAATTTTCTTTTTGTTCATAATCCTATCTGTATATTGTTTTTTCAACATTCCATTGAAGTATGTTAATGTCCTACTATTTATAAAGATGTGAATAAAATTATAATTTTAGCATTGCTAATAAACAATGAAGCTATTATTTGTATATTTGTAATTTATTAATAACTGTCTTCAATTAAGGAAATTTGACATCTTCCAAGGTTTCAGTAAGTTACTAAATAAGTGCCCTGTTGCAACTAAGGGATATCAAACAAATCATGGGTTTGAATGATTGATTAATTTTAATTTCTGATTAATTATCAAAATGTCTTTATTTTCTGTAGGAATAAAGTTTGAACTGAAAGAGAAATTCTCTGTACAGACAACAACGTAATAAAATACATTATTTGATAGGGAAAATGTCAGATGGGTGTGACCAAAAGAGACTGATTTTCTATTGGATTGCTCTGTAAATAAATCAGATTGGATGCTATGCTTTGCCTGAACTATAATGAGTAATCTACATTAAATTTTGGAGGGATTGTTAAAAAAATTAGAGATGAAGGAAGACATAGATAACAAACGTCACAGTTCTCATACTAGGGGTGATAATAATACTAAACTTTGATTTATTATCTACATGGCCTGGCATGGCCAGGTGGTTAAGGCACTCGACTCGCAATCTGAAGGGTCGCGGTTCGATCCTGTCACACCAACAT
>NW_013667513.1:226340-230564 GCF_000517525.1 Limulus polyphemus
GGTCAAATTTAATGTGTCCCAACAAATTCTTGTGTGTATGGGACCTGGGAGTTTTGGTTAACTAGAACCCTGGTGCTTTGACTTCTGATATCTTTGCAGGCTTTGTGGATAATTAAAATAAGTAATCATTAATTTTGTTGTTTTATGTACATATCTAACCTTATTTCATATTACACTTAAATGCTTACTCATATAAATGATCATAATAAATTATTTTTTTAGTTGGCATCATGTTAGGAATAACCTCACCTATGTTGGCTACTTTAGAAATCACTAGAAAGAAAAAAACATGAACTGATACTCCATTTTGTGTTTTATGTTTTTCACAGTTTTCATCTATTTACTTTAGAAATTGTGGACATCATAAACAATCATTGCAAAGGTTGTCCTATTTGTGAAAACTGCCTTCCCAAACTCCCATATTATTGACTCTTTCTCTTTGTATTTGCAAAGAATTTCCAAGTGAGCTTTATTTCATTTTTAGGCTGGCAGTGTTGTATTATGTATGTTACACTGACTGTGCATGGCAGAAGATCCACCTATTGTCTTAGTATTATGCAAAATATCCAATTTCACAGGAGAATGTACACAATGTAAGAGACTATAAAATAGTTTTACACATTTTCTGGGCATTGTGCATAATTACTGTTTGATAATCTGCACATTGACAGGTTGATATGTGAAACAGGAAATATGCACAATCTCCAAATTTTCAGTCAATTTGTATGTATGTATATAAATGTATATAATATAAAATGTATATAAATACATGTAACACTGAATCCTCCAGCAAACCAAGAATTCCAATTGAAACCGAAATGCACTTGAGATGAAGACAATTCAGTGATATCAAGTTTTAATAATATATATGAAAAATTAAAGTAATTATTTAGTGTTTCGTAAAAGCCTAATAAGTTAGATAATAAACCCAGATGAATATGATTTAAAATAAAAAAACATTACTAAAGAGGACTGAAAATGTGTAGTGGTTACATTGCAGTAATTGTTTATCTGGTTATTCTTAACATTGGGTCTTTGGCTGTAAAATACAATTTCAACCATGCTTTATTTCAGGTTATAAAAAGACTTATAAAATCAAAATTTGAACTTACAGAACAATTATGAGCAAGGAAAAATAAAAATAAAATACATAAATAGTTTAGAATAAAACCTTTTTTTTTTTATCTAGTCTTTTCAACTGATTGCTTCAAAAATGGGGGATATTTTTTTGAGATGAGAGTACTACCCTATAGCTATTCATCATATAGAAATAAGTACTGGATGATGTTTGTAAAGCTGTTAACATAGCTAGTAAAAAGTATTAAAAACAGTCCCAAATGTTATATACATTCTTAGTCTACTGTGAATTTCATTAATTTTATAAGAAAGCTTTTCTTGAGAAGTATTAAAAAGAATTGACAATTGACCTTAATAATAGTTGATCACAGGTACATTGCTTCAGCTGGCCGACCATCATATAGGATTGCCTCAAATGGTTCAACAGAGTTAGATCTTAAAATAGGTAACAAGTGTGATCCTGAGGTGAGTTTTAGTCTTAGTTTATGTAATAGAAAAAAAAACACAAATGATTTTTTTTTCATTAAATGTTAGTTTTATCTTTTGTTGTTAGTTGTACAATAATACAAAACTGAATTGCAATGGCAGAAAAAAATGGAAAGATGAGCCAAAGCTAAAACGTTTTACAAAAAATTGTTACTTTTCACTTTGCAGAATAACAGTTAAAAGTGACTTATTTTTAATGTAGTTGATCCTGGATTCCTCGAATATGTAAATTTTATTGTTTTCACTGCAATAGAAATCATTATTTATTTTTCTCTCTTCATGTAATGATGGAAGAAATTATTTTTTATTTTTAGTTAACATTGATTTTATCTTGAAACTAAGATTTCAGTTACAAAAGCCTAAAATGTTTACAAATGCATACTTGGAATATATGAAATACAAATAAATTATAAGAATAGTCAATTTTTAATGTAATTAAAGATTTTTTTAAATAAACTCAAAATGGTAGGAAGGGGACAACTGTATTTGTTTTTATTCTCAGAAAATATGATTTTTGGTCAGTCTAAAGTCAGAAATTTTATTCTTTAGTTGTTTAGAGAGTAGAATTTTTAATTATGCAAGATTGTATAAGGCATTGCTTATGCTATGAACAGTATAAAGGAATGCTCCAGTTTTGGTTTAAAAGTTGTGCACCTTTATTAATAAGTGTCTCAATCCTGTATACAGGCACACATACACATGCAACCACGTATGTTTTATTTTTGTCTAAAAGGAAAGTTTGTTATGCTTAGGTTATAAGTAATTTGAGTATTCAATTTCACAAGAGAGAGTTACTGCTCCTAGAAATTTTATTTATATTAAAGCATCTTTTTAATTGAGTATGTTTTAATAGAACATTAGTCATGGAGTTTATCCTTTGCTTCAATCTGCTCTAAAAGATGTCAATTAATGGAATTTATCTTAGTATAAAGTAAAGTTATAATTGTAAGTATTTTTTAAGCACATTGGACTGATATAGAAGTAATGAAAAAATAAATAAAATTCTCCTACTTAATGCAGAATTTTGATGAAACTGAGGAACAGAATGGAGTAATGTGCATCTTTACTAGTTATGATGGGGATCCAAATTTATTCCGAGCTCAGATCTACAATCTGTTTGGTCTCTTTTGGGGTATGTTCTTTATTGTGGGAGTTGGTCAGGTCTCATTGGCTGGTGCTTTTGCATCTTATTACTGGTCTTTTAACAAGCCAAAAGATGTTCCATCATTTGCTGTAGGACTGGGTTTCTGGAGGTGTACACGGTAAGTTTTGTACTAGCATTGGTATACAACTTTAATCATTCTTTTGGTAATTTTGTCAGAGGAAAAAAATAATGTGCACAAAGATGTACTTTGTGATATATCAAAAAATTGTTGATTTATAATCAAAGAGTACAAGTTACACTAGAGTTAGGGAACAAAGTTCATTAGTTGTTGCTTTTTTAAATGCTGTGATTTGGTTATATTAATAAAATTTCACTGTCTCTTGAAGCTCCTTATATGTTGTTTAAGTATCTTTCAGTTGTGATTTCAACTACTCAATTTTTGAGGAAAAAAATTGTAATATTGGGGCATTTATTTAATAACTCACTCATTTTTTGCCAATTGTACTGGAAACCTGTATTTGGATGTCAGAAACTTTTTGTAAGACTTATTCAATATAAGCTGGGAATTCAAAAATACAGGAACTTATAACATGTATTTTGCTGTGTGAAATTATTATTGTTTAGTACACCATAAAAATGAATATCCTCTATTACAATTTGCATTATTTAAGTAGATGTACCAGATATACATAATAAATTTTTAAATGTCTAGATGTTCTGTTTCTTTAATGCTATATTAAGTATCAATGATGCTACCCAAATTTATTGCCAGTTTATTCTGAAATAGAAATTTTTGTTTGTTTTACATTCTATAATGACCATTTCCTGTGTTTTCCAGCATAAATTATTTCAATTCAGATATGTTGCTACAGTTCTACTTTTCTTTATCATAATTAGTTATCATCTTGGGTCTGTGGCCTTTGGATCTCTTATCATTGCCATTGTCCGAATGATTCGCGTCATGCTGGAGTATGTGGACCATAAGCTGAAAAAATATGACAACAAAGTGGCTAAGTTTGCTCTGTGGTAAGTGAAACATAACTTGAAAGCTAGCTGTTTCCTGCATTGCCTGTAGTGAAAGGAATTGGAATTTAATGCAGCATTATTAATGTTTTTAGGTACTTCAGTCATAAAATGCTGGTAATATTTCACCCTTTTGAAAGCATTTACTGCATTAATCTATATTGTTATTGATATCTAATCAAAAACACCTTAGGTGTGAAAAAAGGTGTGTCTGAAAAAGGATTGAGTTTAACATTTCCATGCTCTGGAGTATCACACAGTCTTACAGTTTGTTTTTAACACTGCTAGTAAGCTTTGTATCCTTTCCACGTACTGTCATTTTTAAGCAGCTTCTATCTTCTATCTGTGTGTTTTCAGTTTATCATAAAACATATTATGGTTCTCTTTATTTTATTTATTTTTTATGTTTTATTTAAGTGATATATGTCATATGTTTGTATAACTACATGGTTAGTATTATAACTATACCATAATATTAGTACAATAATAAAACAATAATAATATTTTACACATTGTTAGATGCATGCAGTGGC
>NW_013667514.1:0-1418 GCF_000517525.1 Limulus polyphemus
ACAAGAAGAACAAAGGTACCTAAAAGTTTAATGTGGTACAAGAAGAACAAAGGTATATAAAAGTTTAATGTGGTACAAGAAGAACAAAGGTACCTAAAAGTTTAATGTGGTACAAGAAGAACAAAGGTAGCTAAAAGTTTAATGTAGTACAAGAAGAACAAAGGTATCTAAAAGTTTAATGTGGAACAAGAAGAACAAAGGTATCTGAAATTCAATGTGGTACAAGAAGAACAAAGGTATCTAAAAGTTTAATGTAGTACAAGAAGAACAAAGGTATTTAAAGTTTTATGTAGTACAAGAAGAACTAAGGTACATAAAAGTTCTTTTAGCTACCTTTGTTTTTCTTGTACCAGATTAAACTTTTAGCTACATTTGTTCTTCTTGTACCACATTAAACTTTTAGGTATCTTTGTTCTTCTTGTACCACATTAAACTTTTATATATTTTTGTTCTTCTTGTACCACATAAAACTTTTAGGTACCTTTGTTCTTCTTGTACCACATTAAACTTTTATATACCTTTGTTCTTCTTGTACTACATTAAACTTTTAGCTACCTTTGTTCTTCTTGTACCACATTAAACTTTTAGCTACCTTTGTTCTTCTTGTACCGCATTAAACTTTTAGGTACCTTTGTTCTTCTTGTACTACATAAAACTTTTAGATACACTTGTTCTTTTTGTACCATATTAAACTTTTAGATACCTTTGTTCTTCTTGTACCACATTCAGCTTTTAGATACCTTTGTTCTTCTTGTACCACATTAAACTTTTAGGTACCTTTGTTCTTCTTGTACCACATTAAACTTTTAGATACCCTTGTTCTTCTTGTATCACATTAAAGTTTTAGATACCTTTGTTCTTCTTGTACCACATTAAACTTTTAGATAACTTTGTTCTTCTTGTTCCACATTAAACTTTTAGATACCTTTGTTCTTCTTGTACTACATTAAACTTTTAGCTACTTTTGTTCTTCTTGTGCCCCATTAAACTTTTAGGTACCTTTGTTCTTCTTGTACCACATTAAACTTTTATATACCTTTGTTCTTCTTGTACTACATTAAACTTTTAGATACCTTTGTTCTTCTTGTACCACATTAAACTAATAGGTACCTTTGTTCTTCTTGTACCACATTAAACTTTTAGCTACCTTTGTTCTTCTTGTACCACATTAAACTTTTAGGTATCTTTGTTCTTCTTGTACCACATTATAATGTGGTACAAGAAGAACAAAGGTATCTAAAAGTTTAATGTAGTACAAGAAGAACAAAGGTATATAAAAGTTTAATGTGGTACAAGAAGAACAAAGGTATCTAAAAGTTTTATGTGGTACCTGAAGAACAAAGGTATATAAAAGTTTAATGTGGTACAATAAGAACAAAGATACCTAAAAGTTTAATGTGGTACAAGAAGAACAAATG
>NW_013667514.1:1521-13991 GCF_000517525.1 Limulus polyphemus
ACCTTTGTTCTTCTTGTACCACATTAAACTTTTAGGTACCTTTGTTCTTCTTGTACTACATTAAACTTTTATATACCTTTGTTCTTCTTGTACTACATTAAACTTTTAGATACCTTTGTTCTTCTTGTACCACATTCAGCTTTTTGATACCTTTGTTCTTCTTGTACCACATTAAACTTTTAGCTACCTTTGTTCTTCCTGTACCACATTAAACTTTTAGCTACCTTTGTTCTTCTTGTACCACATTAAACTTATAGGTACCTTTGTTCTTCTTGTACCACATTAAACTTTTAGCTACCTTTGTTCTTCTTGTACCACATTAAACTTTTAGGTACCTTTGTTCTTCTTGTACTACATTAAACTTTTATATACCTTTGTTCTTCTTGTACTACATTAAACTTTTAGATACCTTTGTTCTTCTTGTACCACATTAAACTTTTAGATACCTTTGTTCTTTTTGTAGTACATTAAACTTTTATATACCTTTGTTCTTCTTGTACCACATTCAGCTTTTTGATACCTTTGTTCTTCTTGTACCACATTAAACTTTTAGCTACCTTTGTTCTTCCTGTACCACATTAAACTTTTAGCTACCTTTGTTCTTCTTGTACCACATTAAACTTATAGGTACCTTTGTTCTTCTTGTACCACATTAAACTTTTAGCTACCTTTGTTCTTCTTGTACCACATTAAACTTTTAGGTACCTTTGTTCTTCTTGTACTACATTAAACTTTTAGATCATTTGTTCTTCTTGTACTACATTAAACTTTTAGATACCTTTGTTCTTCTTGTACCACATTAAACTTTCAGGTACCATTGTTCTTCTTGTACCACATTAAGTTTTAGATCGAAGTTTTTAACTTTTTACTAATGTGGCCTCTTTTGTTTATTTTTTACTAAACAATAAACTTTAAGTCACTTAAACTTTTTTTATTCTGGATAGTTGGAGAGCCTTGTTAGACTAGTACGTGAGTATCTTACAGGTGTTTTGAATATATCATTAATGTTAAAAACGGGTGTATTGGTGATGAGAGTGTTTTTTACGTATAAATTACTGATCACCATTAATAAGAACTATTTGCTTCTTCGCTTAAGTTTCCTGTTTTGTCATGTTTTTCTACTATTATCTGGCACTTAAACTTCCATACAACTACATAAGTAATTTATAGAAATAAGATAAAAATTATAAAGGATTAAAAGGATAACAGTCTGTAAATTTTGTGAGTTACAATCAAAGTTTTCCGTAATAATTCTTCCTATTGATTTTTATCCATTTTACACAATATTCCAGTAAATATGTAATATTCTGTGTGATTTTCTTACATATATTCACCTTTTTAAATGTATCATTTAAATTATTGTTATAATTCAGTTTAATTTCCCTGCTTTAGAATTGTCTCCAAGTCCATTATGCAGGTGTTCACCACACATAACCACCAAAAGGTGGCAGCACGTGAACACTAGCTTCACAAGAAGCTAGTTCTTTCTTACTTAGTTTCAACGCTATAAAATGTCAAGAATCTATAAGATGTAAATTTTGCCCATGCTTCGAATTTCTTAATTTACTTATATAGTGTGAACCTTGTCCAACAATTGTTGAAAAATACCAAAGTGACCAGAAAATATCTTGTCCATAGAAATGTCACACTCCAAATATTGTGTACGCTGAGTGATGCCCCTCAGTGATTAAGCGGTAAGTCTGGGGACTTATAATGCTAAAAACCGGATTCCTCGATATCTGTGCTGAGCACAACTCAGATAGCCTATTGTGTAGCTTTGCGTTTAACAACAAACAAACACTAAGTGACCACATTCCACTTTCAGTCATTGTCCAGTTCTTCTGAAATGTTGTCAGTAATTCCCTCAGTATTCCAAACACCTTCAGCTATAGAAGTTAGACTTCTGATTCTGTGTTCCTTGTGATGTTTAAATCCCAGAAACCAAACTACTGACTCCTGTGACTCAGTTAACAGAACAAGAACGATATGAAGTACTTGTGATTAGGCTTGTCGTTTGAGTGCTCCGTTATTTATACTATTTTGTTTTAAAAAGTAACTATCTATGTTTCTACTTAAATGAGATGTAGGTACAAGTATTATAAAATTTAAAATGCAAGAAATTTCACTTATTCCAACAAACTAATCCATTTATTCCAACAAACTAACCTTTGTTTCGACGATAGTTCCTCGCATAGTGTGATATTTAACTTTATTCGCAACACGTCCTTTTTTGTTGAATCAACATTGGGATAATACATTTACTTCAATGACATTTAATCGCTCTCTATAACTAAACATAAAATCTCCAGGATTTGAAAAGTATGAGTATAAATTAACTATAGAGTTTCAACTCTTCGGTGATATAAAATTCAGCTGTCTGATCTTTATCAAGATCGAGATGTAGCTTTTTGAAACAAATAACTATTTCAGATTCAACAGATTAACTATCGGATGACACATTTAGTTTCACGTACTTGTAGAATATTTCACAAAACATGCTACAAAATTTATTACGAATATTTAGTACAGAGTCTGATATAAATATTAATTTTGCAACGTTTAGAATTGGGACATTTTTTTCGAAACGAAACATATTCAAGTTCTGAAATGTTACCTTCATCTAAGTGTTGTTGTTGTTTTCTCTGAATACCAATTTCTGATATATGTTTTCGTCTTTTATACATGAAGAAATGGAAAGTATTCTGGCAGTTAAAGTAGAGTTTATAAAGTGTTTTTCCTAAATAAACCCGGGAGATTCACAAAAGTATCTACAAATACTCTGATTGTAATGCCTGAAGTTTTTTTATTATCCGTTGTAAGATCATAAGGGTTGAGCTGAGAAGATCCACCAATTCATTCATTTTTTAATGGTACTTTCTATATCGCAACAAACGTTTTAAATACATGCACACGTATGTGTATATTCTATTTTTTCTAATTAGGGACTATAATGAATAGCTCTGGTTTTACATGTGTTATTAAAGAGCACTGATAACTTGGTTCAGTAATATGTATTTAGATTTATTCTTCAAAGGGTGGCACGAACGAATATATAAGAACTTTATGTTTAGGCATGTGACCCAGGTCTCCCTTTTAATAGTTCAAACTAGTCACTGTGTACGACTTTGGGTTGTTTATTACATGGCCTAACGTACAAACATAGCCAAAAAGATCGTAACTGTCGAGAGGGAAGTAATGGACGACTTCAGGAGAAAAAGAATGTGACCTTACATATGTCTGTACATTTTATACTTTGTTCGAGTGGGAAGAAGAAAAAAAACTACTTTCTTTCTTTAGTTTCATACAAATTGAACCTATGGTTGAGGTGAATGTACGAAATACATAACCTTTCGAGTGATCTTGAAATATACTTTTCAAACATTTGACAGAGAATTTTACCTAAACAACATTCTCGTAGCTATTTATATAAATCACTGTATTTGAAAAGTGAAATGACTTTAATTATAATAACGAATGTTATGTTAAATGTTTCATGGAACTAAAGTGCTCAATATAAAAGTTTTAAACAAAAGCTTCAATTTAATGCAATCTCATTTCAAATGTTGAAATACAAAATTACAGTCACACAGTCTGTAAATATCATCTTCATTACTACCCCATTTTTCGGGTGATGAATTTTGAAGTAACGTGATAACAAACTTTCAACAAGTTATTATTTGAGCACGTGGTGTATGAGCATGTCTCAACAGTAGTTTCAAGTCATTTTCTTGCTTGACTCTGATGTGAAAATGAAAGGAAAAAGAAACAAAATTAACGTTCTAGCAAGAAAGGACGCCTGTAGTTTCCTTTTCATTATCGTTTGTTTTCTTGTTTATGTCTTATGATTTATTTCTCACTATTACACACGAAACAATTGTTTAAAAAGCTGAAAAGTTGTTTGTGATGTTGAATTAGTGTACATAAGTGTTTCAGGTCAGAGAAAGACTATGTACAAATTTGTCGTATAATTATTCTTAGCTTCTCATAATAATTAAAATAATTATGTGTATAAGTCTTATAATTACTTAAAAGCATAGGCTATTTACAAGTGTCCAGGAAATTTCATTACTGCTTTAGCAGTGTGTAGATCCATGATGGGTTATCATGATTAAAAAGTGAAAATCGAAGTAGAATATTGAAGAAAGCATTAATTGTAAAACTCACAAAAAGAAGCAAATGTATAAATATAAATGTTTAAGTCAAGAAATTATTATAAAGGAAAAAACAAATGTTTCAATTTTAAAAGCATGTTTTGAATCAGTATCGAATCCAGGAGGAAGGTTCCTGGTTTCCCTGAACCCTCGCATTTTTTAATATTTCACAATAATATACAACATATTCTCAAATAATGGTCTCAGGCTTTAGCTTTTCCTCATTGAAATTTCATTAAATATAATTTTCAAATTCATCTTTCTATGAAAAACTGAGGTGATGATTTTTTTTTCCGAATTTCTTGCAATATTTCTTTTGATATGCCCTCTGAAATCTTTAGTTTCTCACGTACAATTAGCAATTTCATGTTCAGAAAATAGGCAGATTTGACTTTTTATTTGGACCTCCACCCCAAAACTCTTGGATACGCCACTGGGAATAACAACAAAGCACTAGAAACCTCAAACTCAAGAAATTTTAGTCTTTAAGACATTATTTGTATATAGTAAAAATAATTAATAAATAACACAACGGCCAACAACAAATTTTATATAAGAAAAACAAGAACAATAAAAGGGTATTAATAAAATCAATTTTGAGGTAAAAAAATTGGAAAGATTAAATACTAATAAAATAGCATATAAGTTGACAAGTGCTTGAATTTTGAACTTTAAAACTCACTTTATAATAAATATTTTACAGGCCCGGCATGGCCAGGTGGTTAAAGAGCTCGAGTCGCGTGTTCAAATCCCCGTCCCATCAAACATGCTCGCCCTTTCAGCCGTGGGGGCGTTATAATCTCACTATTCGTTGGTTGGTGAAAGAGTAGCCCAAGAGTTGGTGGTGGGTGGCCTTCCCTTTTGTCTTACACTGCTAAATTAGGGACGTGTATCTTTGCGCGAAATTCAAAATACGTTACACTAGAAAAAAACAACAACAAACAGTTTTCATTTTAAAACATCCCCCTGTGCCTCAACGGTAAGCTTATAACACTAAAACTGGGTTCCGACACCCATGGTGGGCACAGCACAGATAGCTCATTTAGATTTGCGCTTAACAACAAACAAACGTTTTAAAATAACTACACAAACCAGATTTAAAAACAAAACGCTAAAATACTTTGATTAACAGAACTTAAGAAAGAAATATCTGAAATCGTTATGTCTTTTGAAGACAGTGTATGTAATTAGTTTTTATATAGAAAAAATACTCATGTTGTAATGCATAATTTTTCTAGGTGATTAAGTTTTTTAACATTGGTAACGATTAGAGTTTATGTAGTACGGTTGTGTGTGTAAGTGAAGGAAATCTGAAAGTTGAAAAGAACTGAACAAAGCTTATGTAGCAGCAGGTGAGGCTGGTTGACTGCCTCCCTTCTGAACAGTGCATCAAATTAGGGACTGTTACACTTGAATTCTAGGGACGTCTGACCTCGCCGTTTAAACCACTTGTGCATAGGGAGATTTTCAGGTTGAAATATTGGATGTTTTATTGGTTATTGAACTGGTAGAAGTTGAGAGCTGAGTCATCTATTTATGGTAAAACATGTATAAAAGTAGTGTTTAAAACATGTATAAAAGTAGTGTTTAAAACATCTATAAAAGTAGTGTTTAAAATATCTATAAAAGTAGTGTTTAAAACATCTATAAGAGTAGTGTTTAAAACATGTATAAAAGTAGTGTTTAAAACATGTATAAAAGTAGTGTTTATTTGATGATAGGGGGCCTTGTTGACGTCTAAAATAAGAAGAGCTCTAGATTTAGAAGTATAAAACTCCTATACAATGTTATTATTCCAATAAATGTTCCTCCAGAAGGCTTATCAGTAAACATTAGGACTTATAAGGGTTCGATCCTTGCATTGTATACACGGATAGCTTAATTACAAACAAACAAATCAGTAAAGGTTTTCCTACATAAAATTTAATTACAGACCTATCTACAGAGGATTATTTGCACTTTATTTGAACGAAATATATTTGTCAATGAAGCGGTGTGTTGCTGTAGATGTGATTCGTAGCGTTTTAGGCGACATGTTAATTCCAATTCTGGTGGAGGAATCTGTATAAATGTAATAGTACTGTCTGTTGGCTGTCCATGTAACTACTTCACAGGGTGTGGATGGATCTTCACCAAAATTGGTAGGGAAGTTCATTAGGTTCATGCGGGGGTACATACAAATTTTCAGTTTTGCATTTTGCGTTTTGCGGTTTTATGGGCGTTTATTTTTTATTTTTTTTACAATTACATATGAGGGAAGAAACATGTCTTTTCGAAAGATAACCTTTCATTAATCATGAATTTACATAACTTCTGTCCAAGGAACGGGTACTCCAGCTAATATATAAACAAAAAACAATTCCGAAGAGAAATGTTCATGCAGCGTGTTTTTTAAATGATGTAAAGACAATCGACACAACATTTCAAAAAGAAAACTCTTAAATGTTCTTCATAAAAGCGGAAAAACCCGCACATCGAGATCGCTTAGAAAAGTAGTGGGATCCCAAACCCCACCTTCAGTCCAACTCGCAACTACATTTTCATTTACAGAGTGAGGGCTGTGGATACGAAATAATATCCTCTGACTAAAATCATTGTGATGAAGCTTAGCATATTTCCTGGAACCGGTAATAAGAGAATATACAAAGATTCAAAGTTAACAAAGGATTTCAAGCTTTCAACCACATCTTCAAATCAACGGCTGTTTTCATGAGATATGTGTAACCGAAGAAACTGACATCACAACAACTTCACTCGACCACATACCTTTCAAGCCTCTCAAGTCTGACATCACAACAACTTCATTCGACCACATACCTTTCAAGCCTCTCAAGTCTGACATCACAACAACTTCATTCGACCACATACCTTTCAAGCCTCTCAAGTGTTGAAATCATCAGTTTCCCAAAATCTGTTGGATAGTTTGGTTTGTTTGTTTTAAAATAGTCACATTGGGCTATCTGCTGTGTCCACCGCGGGGAATCGAGCCCCGGATATCAGCGCTGAGTTTGGTTTGTTTGTTTTAAAATAGTCACATTGAGCTATCTGCTGTGTCCACCGCGGAGAATCGAGCCCCGGATATCAGCGCTGTAAGTCTGTAAAATTACTGCGCTTCCACTGGACAACATAGGAGTTTGGGAACTCTGGTTGGGGTTGCGACTGTTGTAGATGATTTACTTCCAGTGGCTGTTAAGTTACATTAGTATTTGATTGGCTGTTATGTTTTGTTTTCATGATTAAATGGGAAAAAATTGTACTTAGTTCAGTTATAATGTATCCGTTTTTTCTATTATCCGGATAGTGGAAAAGTACCTCAAACATACATTGCATTAACAAAAATACTGGGACGCTACTTTTTGGGAGTGGAAGGAGTAACATGTTTTTCCGATGATTCCTATTTCAATAAGGTGTATTTAGTTTACTTTTGGCAGCAGTCACAGCCTGGACCCTGTATGACATGCTACAATAAACATTCAATAGTACCCAGGCTCTTACAGTACGACAAGGAATTCGTGACTCCTTTAAATATCACAATGGATCATATACAAATCCGTTAAAATGATTAGGGTTATTCAGTCATGTTCATAGCGTTCTTAAACTTGCCATCATATATATCTAAATTGGTCAATCCGAAACGAACTAATGAGTAACAGTACTAATTGCTCTACATGATGATTTTTGTATTGATCTTCATCCAAAGTTCCAAGCTTATAGCACTGTAAGGACCAATGTTTTGATAAAGCGATTTACTGATTGCATACTTTCTGTGAAATCTAGAAGTGTAGAGAGAGAATGTGCTCGTATATAGTTCCAGGACTTTTTTAACGCTCGGTGGTGATCAATTTAATGCTGCTTTGGCTTCAATTCAAAGTTCTAATGAACCAAGAAGTTATTACTTTCAGGCAACTGGGCCGGTACTACACATTAATAGGTACAAAAAGACACAGATTTTATCTAGCAAAAAAATCGTATTAGTAAACAACAAACAATATTGCTCAAATTGTTCAATTTTTACGATATATTAAGTATTAGATTTTATTACAATGATTACAACAGTTCTGCTCTATTTGAAATTATATCAGTTATTACTATTGTCTCAATAGCAAGCCTACGACAATATGATACGATTTTATTAAACTTGAGCTATCAGGTTTTACCAGATTTAAAACAAATTTGTTTTTATACAGTAGTTTATTTGCCAAATATTTACACAAGAGTTTCGAAGACGGTAATCTTTTTAAACTCTATTTTATATATTACATTTTGTTAGATAGCTAACAGAATATTTTCCAAGCAGAATTTGAAAGCTTATTCTGCTCAATGATCTAGTAAGTAAGTAACGCATAGCATTGTCTAAATTAAGCACAATAATTTATTTAGTACTTTAAGCATAGATGGCGCTGTGTGGTCTGTTTTAATATCTTTTATCTCCAAATCCAACAAGTCAAACAACTCACTACTTACTTTCTCAGAGAATAGGATGTATTTGCTCTGTAGTTTTCAGTATTTATTGTTACTACAAGACATCGAATTTATGACGCTTGGAAACAGAAGAAGACAGGTAGAAACCGTAAGAAACAACTGTTTTTCACTATAGGGGTGCTCAAGACAAAAAACCAGGCGAGAATTTTTTTACTCGTTTTTTTTGAGTAAATCTAAATAATAAAATATTGCAAAATTTGCTTGTCTTCAAATTTGAAAACTAATACGAAAAATTATTCATCACTTAATTAAGTCTAACTTAGGTTAAAACAATAATATAATTTACATATACGTTATTTAGATCATCAGGTTATATAAGATCGTTAATATTTAGATGAAAAGAAATTCCACAATTGATGAGCAGTTCGGGTAACTTATCGCCTGAATACTTACCAAGGAACGAACGAAAGGACATTAAGACAGAAATGTTCCTACTTGCTTTAAATTTGAATCACTCCACGGTATAAAATCTTAGACGAACCAGCCTTGAACGTCATACGAGTCAGCGCACCAAATGTAATTAAGCTTGATACTTGCCACTCCCTCTTCTTTAATATATCTGCCAACCGTCTTAATTAAGGTTCTCTTCTGTCTTGGGTTTTACGATCTTCTTAAAGTATCTACCCCATGCTGAGCCTTACTTTCGGATATTTACATTCATCAAATTAGGTGCTTTTCTGTGAGCTTTTTAACTCCACGTATTCATACACCTTGTTTTTTCTCCAGCGAACGTTAAACTTTTATAAAGGCAGAATAACTCAGTTCATTTGTTTTGCTTTGTATGTGTGTGTGTGTGAGTACATAAATAGATAAATAAAAGTTTAAAAGCAGAAGAGAATAATTTATTAAGTTAATTAAAATAATAAAAAGACAGTATCATGGGAACATCGTGCGAATAATTTGACTGTTCTACATAATTAAAAAATACTAAAATACATGAAATTAATGAAGACTTGTTATTCCACAATATTGCAAGGCCGTAATGCAGGAACTAGAAAACAGAAAATCCCAAATTACGATCACTTCAGTACGTTTTAAGTTATTAAATATACTATGATGACTACAAGGTGTTTTCTTTCAGACCAAATGATGAATTTCATCATCATTTTCCTTAGTAAGCAATAATTAGTTTCCCAAATAAGTTTACTACACATGTTCGTGCAGACAAATGCATAATTTTTTGTCTAATCATTTAAAAAAAATTTCGACGTCATTCAGTTACAACACCTTCAGCTCAGTGTGTTCAGGTTGACGTTATTGGAATGATTTAGCAAGACTAAAATGGGGAAAAAGAAACAGCTATGATAGGTGGATATATATACTGACTTGTGGTAAGAGGAGTTGCTGTACTTTTGCTCTCTGCGTTTTCCATGGATAAAAATGTTTCAAAAGAACATTTTCTTTTAATTCTAAGCAAAGCTACATTAGGACTATCTGCTCTAGCCGTCCTTAATTTTGGAGTGGTAGATTAGAGTGAAATCAACTAGTCAACACCACCCACCGCCAACTTCTGGGCTACCAGTTATCAAAGAATAATGGGAGTGACCGTCAAATTATAACGCTCTTCATGAATGAACATGTTCGGGGGCAGGATTCGAGCCCACAACTCTCAAATTGCGATTCTAGTACTCTTAGCTACCAGGCCATGCCAGACCCACAAAAAAAACTAAGAAAAATTGAATAAAAAAGTTAAATCAAAATAACTTTTCAATTTATTTAAAAGTTCAAAACGCAAATAGTTTTACATGCAACGTAAAAAGTTTAGGTGAATGTGATATTTAAATAAATTCAACTTTTATGAATCCTTTCGACTAAATACAATAATTAGTGGAACACAAAGCTTTAAAATCATTAAAAAGTCTTTTTTTTTAATGGTAAAACATTCAGATATTGTTCTCGAAGTTTCATATTTAAAAATTAGAACTAAACAAAGATAAGCTCATAAACGAAATTCTAGTTGCGATATGAACAAAACTATCTATAATAAGAACCTTTGCCGATGTCGAAGGATATAAAAAATAAAATAGAGAAAAGTAATTTATCATTAGCATGCTTAGGAAACCAATAGACATTGGTAAGCTCCCACCCACACACACCATGAGCTCAGAGATAAGTCGAAGGGGTTATAACGCTAAAAATTTGGTTCTGATACCCGAGGTTGGCAGAGCACAGATAAATCATTGGTAGCTTTGTGCCTAAGAACAAACAAACAAACAATACTGGTAAATACCTCGACTGTAAATTAAACCAACCAAGCGGTGTAAAGACGGGTATCATATCTTCCCAAGTCTAAAAAAAAAACACGATTTGTAAGTCTGCAGAAGGAAGAAAACACATCCCTACAATCTCCCTTAAAATTAATACATTAAATACTAATAACGAAGATAAAACACCAAGCATGAAGAAAATTACGGACACACAGTCATATTTAGTTATATGACAAGTCTTTCTGAAAACACGCAGAAGATATGTAAACAACATAAACTCAGAACTGTATTGGTGTATTTGATTTATAAGCAGGTAATACAAACATTGCAAGTTTGTAATCCCCTTTTTGCAATAGATCTTTTATAAAAAGGCTAATCACCTAATATCGAAATTAAGACTATCATCAAAAACCTTTCGGTGACTTTTGAAACTTCAAAGAGATAAATTTGGGTAACTGAAGCTGTGAGATCATGAAGCTGTGAGATCATGGCAACTTGAATGCAAATCGTACATACAGCATTTTAATGTCGATTTCTGCATGAGGACAGTTGGTCTCACCAAACAGAGACATGCTTTTTTTCATGATTGGATTGTAAAACATATGAATACCTTTAACTAAGAGTATTTTGTTTTTAATGTTAAATAGTTATTATGTTGCTGAATCCTTGCGAATTCTTAATACTATTTAATTTTACTATTATAAAAGTCATTTTTCTATATATTTATAAAACCGTTTTGACGGAAATAACAAGTTTTTACATTAATGTGTAACACGTTATTTGAAACAATGATTTTTATGTATGTTATCATTTTATCAGTTTTTATTGCCGAATCATCGGTAATTTTAGCTTAAACATGATTTCTTCAGAAGTGTTTTAATTCTGGATGTTTAGATATTTTTTAAACTAATACAGAATTTTCATTGTTAGTGGGATTAATTGCACAAGCAACGAAGCTGTACAGGGCAAATTAAAAGGGGGGTACAAGATTTATTTGACCGAGCGAAGCTATCGAATGTGCGCCTCAGGCGCATTCATGATGACTGGGGTCCAGGGGTCGCCTTAGGGCCCTGGAAGCTCTTCGGTACTGGATTAAATTTCATGCATTCTCCTGAAAAGTGGGGAACCCACCCACCCCTCGCTTCCTACGCCACTGTGCAATAAATGTAAATTTTAGAATATGTTTTAGCTTTGATGCTTTGCATTCACATAAACAAATATCAAATGATATGTCTTTAGCAACTTGAAACATTTTGTTTTTATTTAGTATTTTGGTAGTAAGAGTTCGAAAACCATTGTTGCTTGTTTCGATCATATTTCTAATTTAAGTTTATTTTTGAATTAAAAACGCGTAGCATTCTTAAATAACTTTGAAACTATTTTTGTTTTTACCGATAGATATAATAACTTGTCCATTTCTTATGTGTTTTTAATATTTATTTGCATGGCCTGGTGGTTAGGGCGCTCGACTCGCAGTTTGTGGGTTGCGAGTTCGTATCCCCGTCACACCAAACATGCTCGACCTTTCAGCCGTGGGGGCATTATAATGTGACGGTCAACTCCCACTATTCGTTGGTAAAGAGTAACCAAAGAGTTGGCGGTGGGTGGGATGACAAGCTGCCTTCCTCTA
>NW_013667514.1:14001-17166 GCF_000517525.1 Limulus polyphemus
CTCTATTCTTACACTGCTAAATTAGGGACGGCTAGCGCAGATACCCCTCGTGTAGCTTTGCGCAAAATTCAAAAACAAATAATATTTATTTAGTGAAGTCGGTTCATGATTCAACATTTTTGTTCGTTGAAAACTTTAAGATGTAAACTCAATGTGTAAAATTTTATAAATAAAGGTATGTTTCGAGTCGTAAAGAAAAGTATGGTTTCTTTGTCTTCCAAAATATACTAATTGAAATACTGTCTTAGTGCAATGGAAAATTATCACTTGTTCTTATACTTTATGTTAATTAAAGTTTTTAATACCCATACCAGCCGTCTCTGCTATACAAAATTATCACTGTTGGCATTTAACTCAAGGTATTTGAAATATTTGAAGTGACAGAAAGAAACATTGATGCAATAGAACGGTACTGTTGTTGTTTCTGCGAGGTAGACGATGCGAGAATAATGGGATAGGTTTGGTTTGTTTGAATTTCGCGCAAAGCCACACGAGGGCTATCTGCGCTAGCCGTCCCTAATTTAGCAGTGAAAGTCTAGAGGGAAGGCAGCTAGTCATCACCACCCACCGCCAAATGTTGAGCTACTCATTTACCAACGAATAGTGGGATTGATTGTCACATTATAACGCCTCCACGGCTGAAAGGGCGATCATGATTGGTGGGACGGGGATTCGAACTCGTGAACCTCAGATTGCGAGTCGAGCGCCCTAACCACCTGAATAGTCATTTCAGCTTTGTTTAATAATGTTTGAAACTGGAATCTGAACGGATTCTTATGCAAGGTGAGGCTAGATAGTCAGTTCAGAGACTCTTAATATAGTCGTTCATAATTTGGAACTGTAGAGCGATATAAGTCCACCAAAAGCACCCGCCGCTATAAAGGCTTGTCAGGCTCTTTAAATCGAAGAGCCATATTAACTATCACTTTTAGAATGCGCTCAGCTGGAAGTACGGATAGCGTTCAATGACATTATGTTTCGAACTCCGGATCCTTCGCCACGTCCAATCACAAATAATTTTTAGAAAATAATTAAAGTTATATAGTGTAACTGATTCCAAAGAAATAGTTATGTTAGATAAATAAAGTTGGTTATTAATTATACCTTTTATAAGACATTAGTATTAGGCCTGTTATATTTTGAACACCGCATTTCTTATATAGTCTCTTAGGGATTATGAAGAATTAGTATAGTGTATAGTAATAGTATTCGAACCACACTATGTTCGCCATATCTATTGCCAACGGCACGTTTCACTCAATCCAGAGCTCATCAGTATTTATATAAGCTATTTCTTAAAACAAAAATCACTGTGGTGTGACCGACTTTTCCAAGCTGGCGAAATATGATTATACTTGTCATAAGACAATGGTATTAGGCTTCTTACACCTTTCTAATTCTTGAAGATCCTTAAGAGACTACGTAAAGAATGCAGTGCTAAAAAACATAACAGTCTTAATACTAATGTCTTATGTTAAGTATAATTGATTGTAATCATGCTTGAAAAAGGCGGTCACACGATAACAACGATAATCATACCTAAATTAACTTCTAGCTGCTGTGTAAGATATTATAGCATTTTATTAAAACCACATACGGTTTTATCTTGTTCGTTTGTTATGCTGCTAAACAAAAAGCTATACAATAAGCTATCTGAACTCTACCCACCGCGAGTATCGAAGCCCGATTTTTAGCATTATAAACCCTCAGACTTATCGCTGAGCCACCTAGGGGGAGAGGGTCACGATTTTTTGGCTGAGCCTCTTTCTAACCCTATTAGTGCATGAGTTGCTCGTTAAAATCCAAAAACTATATATAAGATGGTTAACAATGAGTAGAATTCCTAGACTAGTAATTAGCGGTGGATACTATTGACTAGTTTCCTTTCCTTTAGTTTATGAGTTAAAAATTAGGGACGGCTAGCGCAGGTGGCCCTTGTTTAGCTTTGCGTGAATTTTTAAGCCAACAAACGTGAAATCATAGAATAATAAAAATTGGATTTTGAATAAACACGGAAACTTAAAGGAATACTTTTATTTTCTGCCGTTCTTATTGCCTTCAGAACTGAATAACGAACTTTCAGCATAAGCAAGATTATTCATTGTCTAAGATTCATGTCCATAACTTCTTTAATTGCATCTAAAGAAAAAACATAACGAGTCTAATCGTTTTCATTTAACAGCTTTAGAGTAAAACAATGATCTCCAGCCTTGTCTTAGGTATGTGTGAAACTTCTAAAACCTACAAACTTATACAATACATTATGTAATCCTTTGAACTTGTAATTTTACAATATTGTTAAATAAACAATGATCTACAACCTTGCCATAGGTATGTGTGAAACTTCTAAAACCTATTAACTTATACAATACGTTATGTAATCCTTTGAACTTGTAATCTTACAATATTGTTAATGAAACAATAATCACGATATCATTGATATACGTCAGACTTCTAAAACCTAATAGCTTATACAATGCGCTTTGTAATCCTTTGAACTTTCAATCTTGCAATAGTGTTAGTTTTTCGTTTTTACAAATAATGTTCGAAATCATTCAGTTCTTGAGGTATTACAAGCATAAAAAATGAACCAATAAATGAAAGAGATTTACCTTACTTATCAGGTAATATGTTTCGAGGAGTAAAACCTTCGTATCTGATTAAAAATGTTCCCGTTTCGTTCTTTTAGTAAATTGCTCTCCTTTCATTGAAATTAAATGGTATTAAACTGTTTAAAGAAAATAATTAGATTTCACCCATATTATTAGAAGGTAAGCTGCATCATGAAATAAACCGTGGTTACTAAAAAAATCTGGAGACGGCTTGAATGGATAACAAAGAAACGTTTTTTACAGGTTTATGTACCTGATGATGACAAAAACCTTGTCGAAACGTTGTACATACTACGATAAATTTGTAGTAAAATTTTCTTCGTTACCCATTCTAGCCATCTCCAGCCTTTGTTAACCACAAAGTGGGTTTCTCGTTTTCAAACCTGTGTTTATTTATATACTGGTCATCGTATAACCACTGAATAAGATCGAAGGTTGTTCATGATATCAAATATGGTAGACTTTCATAATATATTTGCATCTAATCATATATCTAACTAAAATTGCCTTCTGACGATCCTTAGAATGTATAACACTAAGATTAGTTTGTTAT
>NW_013667514.1:18094-32404 GCF_000517525.1 Limulus polyphemus
CCAACGAATAGTGGAATTGACCGTCACATTATAACGCTGAAAGGGCGCGCATGTTTGGTGTGACGGGGATTCGAACCTGCGACCCGTAGATTGTGAGTGGAGCGCCCTAAACACTTGACCATGCCGGGCCCATTAAAAGTAACCTGTGTTATTAGATGAGATTCGAAAATTTCAAATATCTGATATGTTATAAATGTTGTTGTGAACCTTGGGAGGGATTTCAAGTGCAGTAATTTACACTGCGAGATAGTTAGGATAAAATGTTGTTGTGAACCTTGGGAGGGATTTCAAGTGCAGTAATTTACACTGCGAGATAGTTAGGATAAAATGTTGTTGTGAACCTTGGGAGGGATTTCAAGTGCAGTAATTTACACTGCGAGATAGTTAGGATAAAATGTTGTTGTGAACCTTGGGAGGGATTTCAAGTGCAGTAATTTACACTGCGAGATAGTTAGGATAGAAAAGTAATTCCATAACATTTTCTCGACAGAGGTTTTATCTTCATATCCCTTCTCTGGGCTACAAGAACAGTACAAAACTCTCAAACAAAGGGCAAACTTTGATATTATTTTACAAATTTATTAATGAGATGCCTCATTTATAATAATTTTGCTTATTTCACTTAGCTCTAACTAAACCAGCTTTAACAGTTTCATCAGACGAATTTTACTGTATATTCATTTCTGTTTATTGGGGGAAAATATATATTATCTTCTCGCTTCATTTCATTGAAAAATTAATGATCCAATCATTTATTTAATTGGAATTGTATGCAATTGTACGTGAAAACGTAACCAAATTACTGCCGAGAATAAATAAGATACTTCTCTAAAACTTTATTTTATTCTTTCGCGAGACTACTATGTCTTTAGTGTCTGTGTATTGTGGCTTATCTTGTCAAATATTATATGGGAACAGCTGCGCAAGCGTGAAATGAAACCATTTTTGATTCGTTAGCTCAATTAGGTTAGAAATAAACAAATAAATTACCATCAGTTAATTACTGATATTAAAAAGGAATATGTATGTTCACATAAGCTATTTTCTTGATGCTTTTTTAGCTCTGTGAAATCACTGTGCACAACAGTTGAACGCTAGAAAGTTTATGTATCCCCCTGAAAGTCTCATTTTTATATGGAGATTGTATAACTAACATGTATACGGCTTTTCAGGGCAGACATTCTTTGCGAAATGTCGATGAGGTTAATACCATGCTCACAGCCATGGTTGATAATGAATATAACAGATCAGGTTGCACTTCCATGAACTTTGTGCCTTTCTATTATTGTTCATCGGGTATTTCCATGATAATTTTCTCTGTAAAATTTTAAAAGTAATTGGAAAAATGCCTTTTTGGTGCTATTTATATTGCTATATTTCTCCAAAATTATACATTTTGAAACTGTACTGAAACTGGTATAAATATTTATTTGTGGTTGTTTTTGTCCTGTGAGATTTTAGTAAATTTGCGATTGGATATATTGAATTATACCTATACAAAATATATTTTTTTTTTCAAAAGTATATCGTCGACAGTGTGCTTGTAATAATCCATCTGGTTTAGTAGATGATCTTCATATGCTTGAAAATAAGCTGAAAGACCCACAAAAATATGAGGAGCAACTCACCCGTATATGTTCGACAACATTGGCAGGTTACATTCGTTATATTCATTAAAACGGTGAGTGAATACTAATTACTGAACTCAATTAAAAAGTGGAAGATAGGATAATTAAGATACTATTTGGTTATATAAATAATACCATCTGGTCTACAAGTTTTATTTATGACCACTGTAAATTTGTGCTTACGTTTTCGTATACAGATAATCTCTGCTGAATATCGGATACTTGACACGCGAGGTGCACTGAAATATTGGAGCATCAGGTCAGACTCAAATAGTTAAGGCTGAATTTTTCAATATTAGAGAGCCCGTGTGGGCCAGGCCAATGAATTAGTATTATGGTAAGAGACACTGGGTGTGACTTTTCAGAGGGAGACATTCTTTATGAAAAATCATATGATCTAATTATAAAATTAAGTACATTGTTTGGATAAATATATAATTGTAGGCTAACTTCTCTACAAAGTACAGAGAATATCTAACTGTAAGTTGATAATTCTTTCTTAAAGCTGTCATCGCTAATCTTAGTTACTGAATGATGTTTGTAGTTTAGATTTGAATAGCAGAGAAAAAACAACAAAATATTTGTTTTGTGAACTAAGATGTTCTAAAATGTCAAACATCATATCATTTCGTTATTGTAGCATTATTTCAGCAAGAAACTCATCAAATACTTTTATAGTAAGCTTGCTTATTCTGATTTGTTTTTGGTTTTGCACATTTGATATAAAAATAAATCTTAAATCTTGTTCATTTCACCACGAAATATTCAGCGAGCTTTCAAGTTTAAATAAGTCAGTGAAGTACCAACATTTGCTATTGGTTGTTTTGGTTGACAGTAATAGTCGTTTACTAGCTCGATCTCTCTGATCACGCGTTTTTTGGTTGATAAATGTTGACATAATTAGAAAAGTTTAACGAAGTCTATATACATTTTAACAAACTTTTACTTGTTGTATATACAAAGACTATATATAAAAGGCAAATACTACGGGAATTCCACGTCTTTATCTTATAAAAATGAGCTATACCCGAGTTATTTTAAGAGGTAAATGACGATCGATTCATATTTTGCTTATAGGTAGGTGTGAACTTTTCCTAGTTGTGAATCTTACCTCGAGAACAATGTTCTCAATGGACGTGTAGCTGCTCGAAAACTGCTGCTGACAAGAGGTAACCAAACCAAAAGATGGAAATGGACATTTGATTACAAACAGTGGAATTAACAAAGCTGGAGTTGTGTGCTCTTTACAGATGAATCCGAGTCAAATTGTTCAGTAATAATGAATACAGTTGTCGATGGCGGAGAAGAGAACGATACATTGTCCAAAAACAATATATTCAGTGAAACACGATGGGAGATTAGTACAAATTTGGAGCTACATCTCAGCTAATGGTGCGGACAATCTACACAAAATTAATGGTATGCTGACTATTGACACGTAGATTCTAATTCATCTTGCAGTTCACTCAGGAACACGATTCATCAGGTTCATCTTCCAGCAAGGCAATAATCCAAAGCATACATCAAATATAGTGAAACGATATCTTGACAATAAAGAAACTAATTGAACACTCACAACCATGACTTGGCCTGCATGAAGCCTCTGTAATAGGGATCGCAAGGAATTGCACAAAACCCTAATAGAACGTTCGGGTAAAAAGCACTTTAAACAGTAAAGATTCATTTCAAACAATGAACTACTATCGTGGTTCATGATACCGATTAGGCTAATATTATATGCATGGATATATATGATAAATATTTTGATATAAGTGAAAGTGCTATGGTAAGAAATAGATAATTCGAAAAAAGGTGCGATTAAACGAATGAGTGTTCATGTAAATGTGTGTAATGTTTTGAAAGAGATGTAATAAAACTTGTGTCTCATGAGACACGTGAAAAGCGTGCAGACAAAAAACGAATCTTTAGAGAAGAAACATCCATCTTTTCTATGTGAAACGTTAGTTTTTAACTGTTTAATTTTTGCATTTAACCTATATTTTTATAGGGAAGAAAAGAAAAAAATGTGTCTAGATTAATGAAGTGCGTCTTAATAACAGAACAAAATAGTAAGATGACGCTAGTATGTAATGATTTCGTAAACTTCATATCTGTATTAATTTTTATTTTCCCAGTGTTTTCTAATAATAAAAAGGGCCCGTTGCTTGTGGGGAATGTATCAGACACAGGTCGCAAGCTTTCCAGCACGTGCGTGTTTCACGTGTAAGCCTATATAAAAGTAAACCTATTGATAGGGCAGCTGGTACGGATGTTATAAACTCCGTGACCCAGAAAAAAAAAAGGATATTTGCTAAAAAAATTAATTGGTAGTTTGGTGAAATGCGATGTTCCTTTTCGGCTCACATATCACGTGAATTTCTTATTTATCTGTTCAATAATCTGTTTTGTTTTCATATTAAGCGACACCTGAAGCATACAGAAACAGCGACAACTAAAGATAAATCCGTGCGTGTTTTAAATAACGAAACGGGCTAATTAGATACGCACGTGTAAAAAGAACACATAAACAGGATGTAGTTTTGTGTCGCCTACAGACACACAACATTATGTGTCTCTCTGTTTCTATTACAAATACATTTATAATTCCTAATATTTTTCTCTTTGTCTGACTACTCGTAATTTACATGTAAAAAGAAGAGTGTGTACTTGTCCAATGAACGTATATTTATCTATATATGTATCTATCTCCTACAGACGCTTGAAAGTTTGAAATCCTTCTAATGAAAAATAAATGCACCCAGTACATGATTACTACATATATTTATTTATCAACTTTAAATATCATACCAAAATCCAGCATTCTGTGTTCTTGAGAAAATGAAGCAGGGAGTGTTTTAGGGATAAAAAAAGGCAATAAACTGCTCCCCTCGCCCGCTGCTCGGAAGAGTGACTGAGCGATAGCTTCTTGTGGCTACGCAGTCCATCAGAACGCCCTCCAAACGAGAGGAGTGAGGAAGATGTCAGTCACCTTTAAAAATGACGGAAAGTTATCTATTATTGGTTTGTTGTTACTGCAGTTCTCTTTTATTTCTCGCAGGTATTCGATTTCAATAACTGATAGACATTTGATGTCGTATATGTAATATTTCAAAATTAAAGACGCGTCGCTCTTATGTCATCTACAAATTTGCATGAAAGCCTGTGGATACACAAGGTACGTCCTGAATTAAATGTAAACACGTCATCTGTACAGAACATCTTAGCAGCATCCTCCAAGATTAAAAGCTTCAAAAAATGTCTAAATAAAATCGTCCACTGACTCTAGAAGTCTCTTTCTTAACATGAGTATTAAATATATATATATACTAGCCGCGACACGCAAAACATCGGCGGTAGTTTTCATACCCTTCGCCTGAATTTTCCTTATTATATCATTTTCATACACGGCACTGAAGCTACGCTTTCTTCCAGCATTATGTGTTAGATTAATAATCCTGGTCTACTTGAAAAACTTTTATGCGGTCAGATAAACAAACTTTCGTAGACGTAACTTTATCTAATAAAACTACACATAAAGTAAACAGTAAGGTGTAGTAATGGTATTTATAATAGTGTAAAGATTATGAAACACTTATAAGCATTCAGTGCATGACAAGGTTTTACGAGTTGAAACAAAGAAACTCACAAAAAATGAAGAATCTTTGCTTCTGCTTCATTTATTTATCCTATAGAAACACTTCATGCAAGTTGCTATGTAATGTGAAGCGATCAATACACAGAAAAATTTTGGACGAGCTATATATATATATCCAGAAAGACTTTGAAATGTGCACGTTTCGCAAGTACAATAGCATAAATTATAAAAATAATGTACTTTATATATTTTTATTAATTAAAACAAAGTTACAATGAAATGATATCACTTATGGGTTGTTACTTTGATTTCCTATGTCACCAGTGGCCAAATTCTGTATCCTAGGGTCCATGGTTAAAGTATCGTTCCCGAAAACTTGCACTCAACATTTTGGTGCTGTGGGTTCTTTAAAAGAGTGACAGTCAAATCTCACTATTCGATTTGAGTAACCCAAGAGTTCGCGGTGAGCGCTTTTAACTAGCTGTCTTCCCCCCTGGCCTATCAGTTCAAAATTAGGAATGTCTGGTGCAGATAATTCACGAATATCCGAAACAAAAACTCTGACTACAAATAATAAATCAGATAAGTCAACGATTTCGACGTAAGGTTTAACTGTCACGCGCGTGTATCAAAATTATTATATTTCATGTAAGTTCATTAGATCAAACAAAGTGTGACATCAACAGAGTTTCTGCAAAATAGTAGATCCAGAGTGTGAAGTAATGAGAACAACTTCACAGCTTAACGTGAAGAATAATCCAAGGTTTAATGTGAAGGAGAATCCGTTTTAACAGATTTTACTTTAGGTGCATATGTAGTAGATATTTGAGCTATGACAGGTTTTAACGTAGTTTAAATTTCAACATTGTTTATTTAAAATGTTCAAATATAATTGTTTTAGCTTTTTTAAAAATATCAAAGTTTATAAGATAGCCAAAATAACCTACCGAAGTTAAGCAACTTAATTAAGTGCTGAATTAAAATCAGCCCACGTAACTTTTTTTATCGATTATATGTATATGATTTAGTTAAGGTTTTACTTTTTTCCACTTTTGAACTTGTTAAATGTTAATTGACCTCAAACTAACAAGCTGGACATAACAGTCTTAAAGTGACAAGTGTTGACTCGTCGATTCAATTACACAAGCCTGCAAATTTAAACTTCATAAAAGTTGTTTTGGTTTTAATAATGGATTTTCCTTAATTCAACTACACAGATTTTGAATATAATACTCTTTTTTTTTTCTATCACGTAAGGATTTTTTACAAATCGGGAAGAAAAACTTTTACTTAGATCAAATTATTATTTCGTTTACCACAATAAACATTTTGTTATTATTACAAACTGAAGAAAAAGGAAGAACATTGATGTCAAACGAATATGTATCCTCATTAATCCTGATTTTTGTTTGTGTGAAATCTACGTCTTTTAGTCTCAAAACTACGTGTTGTGATCTTTATTTTATGTATTGCGAAAAATCTGAACGTGATGGAGAAAAAGTGATATCATTTTCGAATTCAGCGTACAGGAATTACTGTAGAACGTAAAAATTTCAAGACAATAAAACCATCGCAGGCTCGTGTCATTTTCGAAAAAAATAGTAATACATTTTAGGTGTATCCTATATATTATTACCACACATAAAATTATCCCCCCAGCGGTATGTTTACGACCTTACAGCGCTAATACCCGGGGTTCGATTCCTCGCGGTCAACCGGGCATAGATAGTCACTGTGACTTTTACACTTGAAAAAAATCAACTACAAACCAACCATACAAAATTATAAGAAACTTCATACATAGTATCTACGACAGGAAACATGTGGCTTTTATTTACTTATTTATTTATTTTTTTGACATTTAGGAAAAGTTGGAATTAACACTTGATATCCACTTAGTATTCCGCTGTTACTTGGAAGGCCGTCATCAACGAACGCTTCTATACCCACGGGATCTGTATAATAGCATGCTTTCATAAATATACTTACGGACGTGTTACGGGTTTGATTGGTAATTTATAACCTAACTCTTCCTAGATAGTAATATTTACACATGCTCATCATGCGCGCGCACACACACGCAGAACAAATACAGAGAAGATGGAAGAGCCGGATGAGTTTTTAAACTACACACAGCTTGTTATAGTAATATATATACATGATATTTTTGAAAATGTCATCGGGACAATTCATTTTAGGAACCATGAGTGAAATTTCAAATAATAAAACATTACTAAATCAAACTACATAAAATGTATTTTTTTGCGGCAACGGGCCTCAAACTACGAACACTAGGTTTTACAGTCCAAGCACGCTAACCACGTTCTATCATATAGTTAGGGCATTTCATGTCTATAATTACTGTGTCTTGTTTTCATATAAAGTTTAAGAATGAAAATATGAAAATCTCTGACGTTAAATTGTAATATATATATATATATATATGTATGTACATATTCAGTGTTACCTAAACACGTAGAATAAGATTAGTACATAAACCTTTAACTTGGTTAATTTCTTACTATATTAAAGAGTTGTTCATAAAGGTTACTGCATGACAATAAGCTTCATTCACATGAGGATTGTTTCGTCACGTGTATTTATTTGTATTTATAATTAATAGTTCACCTATTAATTTTCCTTTTATCAGCTTTAAGTCATATAATGAGCACTCCTTATGAACACTGTGTATAATATAACTTATAGTACCTTATAACATTTTCTGCAGTATGGAAGTTGTATAAACTCTCCATCTTTTCCTGTTATATGACAAACTCTCTCTTTATTCTATATTTTGTTTAGAATGTTGGGTCTCTATCAAAAATCTGCTTATAATGTTAACGTTCTCTAGAGTATTCTTTTATATATATATATTTATTTATTTATTTATAATGTGTGCGAGTGTGCGCGGCTTACACACGTCCTCTAATGCATGCACACTTCAATGTTCGTTCCATGCAATTTCTATTTTACTTTGTATGTTTGCATTTAGACCCTCTACTAAGTCTTCATTTTATGCCAATGTTTTATAAAGTTTTTTGCAATGATTACTCTAATTTTTGTATGCAACAACATATAATTCTAAACCTATGTTTTTTTAGTAATGACAAAGTTATATAAACTGCCTGTGATGTGGATGCACTAAATATTTTATGTGGACGCATTCTAAAGTCTCTATCAAATATTTAAAAGCTGGATGTGACACAGTGCATATCTGAAGGTCCAAGGTTCGAGACAGCGATTTGCCGGTGAGCGTCCGCACATTTGGGTGTGAATGTGTTATACATGTAGTCAAAAGTATACTGGTCAACATTTGTATTTTAGGAGCGGTTATGCTTGAATCTTAGGGCTCTTTGCCTGATTGTTTAGCTTAGGTGTCGCAAAAGGTGCCAGTCAGGTTGAAAATACCAAATACTTATATAGAAACTATGTGAGTTCTTTCCGTAGTGTTGACGCGTTATAAAGTTTTCCTGTAATACGAACAATTGATAACGTCTGAGGTTATGTGGCTGTTCTAAAACTTACTTTTATGTTGAATTCTCTGTATTTTGTCATTAATGTGACAAAATTAATTAATTGTGACATCTAACTTACATTAGATTGCCTCTGGGCGAGATATATGTGACGAAGGTTACTTCTGGGTGACTGCTTTCCCTCTGGTCAGAATTAGAAAATGTTAAACCTGAACCTCGTGCATTATATATCATTCAGATTGAAAAGTCAAACCCCAGTTTTAGTGAAGAAGTGGAGCGATATGAATTAGACGTGAAATATTAATAATTTGTTATTGATATTTTCTTTAATAAAGAAGTTTTTAGAAAATTATTTGCATATACATAGAATATTATAACTTGTACTCTCCAGGACTTAGCAGCTAAATAGGTGACAGATAAATCTGTGGATATTCGAGATTAATAAATTAAAGCATGGGGTAAATATGCGTTTTTGATTAACTTTTGTTGTTTTATTTTGGCAATTTTAGAATTAAATTTTTTATTTATAGACGGATTATATGGGGGGTAAGTGGTATACTTATCTAGAAGTTTGGAAAATGCTTATAATCTCAATAACCGTAATATCATTGTTACAGTATGATTATGCAGAAGTTATATATACCTATTGACTGATTATTTAGGAGATATTGGTATATCTGCCCTACAGTTAGAGGTTGGAAAATGCCTATAATCTCAATAGTCGTGTTATCGTTGTTAAATAAAATATTACAGAAATTATATAAACATAACACTGTTTAATTCATTTTTAAGTTATCTGTCAGAGAAAGTATATCATGGAAAGTACTAAATTAATATATTTATTTTACACTATAAGCCCTCAAGCTTACCGCTGAGCCAACTCAAACAAGGATTATCAACCTTACATAACTTTTACGACTATGTATAACGCTTTTAAACGTTTGTCCAAATAAAAGAGATTCTTTAGTTATTCAAACAACACTTTGTTTTATGGGGCGTATTTAACATGTCGTCTGTACAGGTGGAAATATTCTGTATTTACGATCCTTTGTTGTTGATGTTCTGGAGTTCCAAGTGCACGCTGTGGTCAATTATGAACATTTTCTGTTTCTTCGACCCATGACTCTGGGGGTGCTTTAATGCTACGTTTCAACTTTGTTCAGTGTCACCACGAAATATATGAATTATCTGAGACCAATTTCTATGATTCTTGAACTGACAGTTTCTTTCTAGCTCAACCAAGAAGTAGCGTTTAGGCTTAGTGTTTTTAACGTAAAAACCTCCAGTCTCTACGTCCAGTTCTTATCCAAAAATAGTTTATATTTGATTTCAAAATATTTCAACTGTAAGAGCTTGAGTTAATCTTAAAAATTTTATATGTAGAATTTCCAAACTGTTCTTTTATCTAAGGCGAGGAGCACTGCCATTACACCCTTAATAAAACACTACAACTGGCATTTCGTTGTTTTTTCCTCTTCCCTCTGGAGAGGTAGAATAATATGTTAATAAAAATGAAAGCAACTTAAGTAAACACAGAATTCACTTCAACTCTAGTTTCTGATTGTACAAGTCATAATGTTATGTGTAGATGTCAGAATTAGCATACTCTTCACGGTGGTGTAGAATTTAAAAAAAGAAGACTGTTGATTTATGTTGGCGGTACTTTATACTGACTTGATATCATCTAAATATTCACATTCGATGAACACCTACTCTACCTTATACTGACTTGATATCATCTAAATATTCACATTCCATGAACACCTACTCTACCTTATACTGACTTTATATCATCTAAACACTCACATTCCATGAACACCTACTCTACTTTATACTGACTTGATATCACCTAAACACTCACATTCCATGAACACCTACTCTACCTTATACTGACTTGATATCACCTAAACACTCACATTCCATGAACACCTACTCTACCTTATACTGACTTGATATCACCTAAATATTCACATTCCATGAACACCTACTCTACTTTATACTGACTTGATATCACCTAAACACTCACATTCCATGAACACCTACTCTACTTTATACTGAGTTGATATCACCTAAACACTCACATTCCATGAACACCTACTCTACTTTATACTGACTTAATATCAACTAAACACTCACATTCCATGAACACCTACTCTACCTTATACTGACTTGCTATCACCTAAATACTCACATTCCATGAGCACCTACTCTACAGTTTTTAATCCTAGTGGATCTATCATCTTTTCCAAGTAACGCCTGATAAAGTAATCGTAGTGGATCTTTCAATGTTTCTAAGTAACACCTGATAAAATAACCACAGTGGATTTATTAACTTTTCTATGTAACGCCTGATAAGGCAGCTCAAGTCTGAAATATTTCCCACCAATTTCATTAAGTTTTCATATTTTAGCTTTGAAAAGTCCACCTATTTCTACTTGGTGAGCCTAACTATCATTCCAGGGTAGGTCATCGGTTTTCTGTACCTGTCCACAACTAAGGTCAAGGTCATTATCATACCTTCTCAGAAATCCGTTCACCTACTCTGTTACAAAGACCAATATTGCATGGAAAAATATACATTTGGACATTTCTTTCACGTATACATAGATCGTGGTACGTATTTGATGATCCAGATTGATTAGGTGTCGAGCTAATTTCCGACATCTCTGAGTCACATCATTTTTGAAAACTATGCATTGAAGCATGCGTTGCTTAACACATCCAATATTTTTGAACAATGCCACATACGCTGTTTATTTTTTAAGGATCAAACGATCGAGTTTGTATTAGTTTTACTGCAAGTTTTGAAATCGATGCAAGGACGACAAGGAATAAACAGATAAGGTAATATGTCATGATTTTGCTAGAATATAATTTTTCCTGTTTCTTTGTGTCCGCTTTTACTGCTGTTAGAACGTTTACACAGAATGATAACATCTTATGTGAAATTATTTATACTTGTTTATGTTTACCGCCCTCCGGTGGCTCAAAGTTATGCTTAAGGGCTTATAATACTAGAATTCGGGACTCGATTCCAGTCGTGGGCATATTCAGATAGACAGTTATGTGGCTTCGCGCTTAAACAATTCAAAGAAATGTATCACTTTAGTAGCATCTCAGTTTTTTAGCAAACTGACATTGGGTTTGCGAAGCTCATTTTATAAGAAATAATAATTTGTTTTTTAAAAACACATTTCCACATAACTGCCAAATACTAAGTTGTATCGCAGGATTTACCTTCTCTATGTAACGGTAAGAAACATTAAATTAAGTAGCTTAATTATTTTGGCTGCTTAATATAAAACATATTTTTTAATATAACATATACCTTAATTATTTATCTTTGAAAACTTGTTTATTTTATTTAGATATTTATGATAGGAAATATCTAAGCGTATTTTCTTCGACATCGAAATTACACATTTCTGTGTTTTTATCTTTACTTGCTCATTGGTTATATTGAAGTAAATAAAAAGAAAAAACAAAGTGCAATAGTTGAAAGATTGTTGTACTGTTAAATGGTAATCTGGAAGAATCATTTCAACTGAATGACAAAGAAAATGAAATTTGAATAAAAACCGACTTTAAGTTTCCAAAACCCAATCAGGAACTCTTAAAGCTAAAAATAAGAAAGTACCGTATCGACCCTAATTAACGCCCCCAGGAGCGTTGCAAACTGCAAAGGGGGGCGCTAATTATAGTATTGGTGCAGTTCCGGATTCTATTTTTCACATTTGATTTGTTTAATTCAATGCTAATAAGTGTGTTTTTTGTGTTATTCTTCTTTATTTTAACTCAAAATTACGGTAATAAAAGTGGAGGGTCGCAGGTTCGAATCCCCGTCCCACCAAACATGCTCGCTCTTTCAGCCGTGGGGGTGTTATAAGGTGACTTTCAATCCCACTATTCGTTGATAAAAACAGTAGCCCAAGAGTTGGCGGTGGGTGGTGATGGCTAGCTGCCTTCCCTTTAGTCTTACACTGCTAAATTAGGGACGGCTAGCGCAGATAACCCTCGTGTAGCTTTGCGCGAAATTCAAAACAAACCAAACAATTGTTCGAACACCATGTACAAACATGGAATGGGATGTTCAGATATTCCACTTCAGGCTCTTAACTCAGTAGCAATTAAATGAAAATTGTTACCCTAAGCTAATTAGCGTACATTCGTGGATAATATCATTAAGCTAGTAGAGGTTTTAAAAGTTACTTTAAAAGAACCCCCGTCCCTGGTGGCTCAGCGAATTTATAATGCTAAAAATCGGATTTTGATACACCCCTGGTGGGCAGAGCGCAGATAGTCCGTTGTGTAATTTTGTTCTTATCAACAACAAAAAAGAATTCAAAGTAAAAGGTGTTAAGTATATCTGAAATTATTCTAATGGTCAGTGAAAGTAACTTTTATGCGCATAGAATTTTCACAATAACAAAAAATCCAGTTATTAGAAAACCCAGTTCATACATTAGTTCAAACATCACTCGTACATAAATAAAACCATTTTATATGGCAATGAAACGTGATTATTTATTGACATACTTAGAAAGTAAAGTGGGATTTATTATCTTTTCAAGAGGATAAGTTTAAAAGAATGTTTATATCATACTTTCTTTTTAGGACTTATTTCTTAAACTTCTTATCGTTTTCGCGGTAAACATTTTAAAAATACGAACAGTTTGTCACCGAGAATGTCAAGAGGCAGACCTTATACATCTTTTCGGCTATTACCGTTTCTAGAGCTTTAATTAAAACGGAGGTCGTAACTCATATCTATTCTGTTTACGTATCTCTATATATAAAGCACAAAATTCTGTGTGTCTGTCTGTTTATTCCTTATCTAACTACTCCAAGATCACTGGGCCAGTCTCATCCAAACTTTGGGGGATGATAATTTGGGATAAGAGGCATGTCGATAGGGGATTCACAATCCCTCCACCCCCATTATTGATAATATTGAGCATTTATTATCTTTGACGTAAGTTAATATTAATTACATTCATATGTAATTAACCACGTTCTTACACTAAACAAAAAAGAGTTTATTGAGGGACAGTGGTAAGCCTTCGTATTTACAACGCTAAAATCATGGGTTCGATTCCCCTCGGTGGCACAGAAGATAGCTCGATGTGGCTTTGGTATATGAAAATACACACACACGCATTAAATTTACTATGAAACAACATACACACAGTGTGAGGGGAGGACACATAAACATCTTATATATTTCAGAGGGTGCGCTAGCATTCTTTATGGAGGTATGCCATGAAATAAAATGGCTGCCACTACTGCAGTAATACATAAAGTCAGATGAAATTGATACGACAACAGCCACCATAACGCTGATATGAAGAGCCGTTTCTTGAGTTATACCAACTTCCTACTTTGATCCGTGACTTTACAACTTCATCCCATAAGACACTTCTGCGGCCAATGACTGTCAATTAATTAATAACGCGAAACACTGTGGAATGACATTAAGAGTTGGGTGTTGAAAACGGGTAACAGAAAGCACCCCTACCGCCGCTACTTTGGCCGCTCCCTCTTTGTACAAAGTCACCCTGACAATCACACAGTGTTTCACCATGTTTCAAGTATATACATATTGAGTTCTTAAATA